>NC_089490.1:150171103-150471103 GCF_036850765.1 Saccopteryx bilineata | reverse complement strand
CAGGTTAAGGGAAATAAGCCAGGCAGAAACAGAAAAATATCATATGACCTCACTCATTTGAGGAAACCAATGAACAATGTCAACTGAGGAGCAGAATTTAGACAGAGGAGGGATCAAAGGGACCAGAGGAAAAGAGGACAGAGGGATAGTGGATGATAGGATGGGATAAACCTGAAGGGAATGAGGGAGGGCACTGTGGGGAGGGGAGCAAGGGTGATGTTGAGGGGAATACAGGGGAGTGGGGGATGCAATCAGGGTGACACTAGAATCTATCTAAACACAATAAATTACAATTAATAAAAAAAAGTGCACTAGGTGAGAGTTCAGATACAAGTGCCAGGCTTGCTTGGATTTGATCTCTTGCGACCACACAGAAGGAGCAGTAAAGTCTTCTTATCACCTTGTACCAATGGGGCACAGGGGGAAGTAAGAGGAATGTGGTTGAAAAGACCAAAAAATAATCAGTGAATTAACAATCACTGAGATTTTCCTAAAAGTATTATATACAGCAGACTGTTGACCCAGGGTGCTCACAAGCTTTCATTCTGTGTGCTGGTCAGTCCATGGCAGTAGTCCACTAAATACTACAACCAAATAGCTCATATTCTGATTAGGCAAAAATCAAAGACAAACAGAATATATTGAAAAAAAAGCTAGAGGGGAGAACACCTTGGTTACAGTGAAATAAAGATAGAAATTAGCCTGATCAGGCATTGGTGCAGTGGATAGAGTGTTGGCTTGGGATGCAGAAGACCCAGGTTTGAAATCCTGAGGTTGCTGGCTGTAGCACAGGCTCAACAGCTTGAGCGTGCAATCACTGACATGACCCCATGGGATCACTAGCTTGGCTATAGCCCCCGGATCAATGGCACATATGAGAAAGCAATCAATGAACAACTAAATTGCCACAATGAAGAACTGATGATTCTCATCTCTCTCCCTTCCTGTCTGTCTCTCTCTTGCTAAAAAAAATATTTTTAAATGCAGTCGAGAGCTTCAAGAGCTTGACTTGATGAATCAGAAAAAAGAATCTATAAACTTGAAGACAAATCATTTACAATTATCTAGCTCTACAGGAGAAATAAAAGAAGAAATGAAGAATCCTTATGGAATTTATGGAACACCATCAAGAGATATAATATATACATATAAAATCTCAGAAGAGAAAGATAAAATGGGGTAGAAATCTTATTTTAAAAATACCAACTTCCCCCAGGCCCAGCACAGAGCAGTAAGCCCTCTGGAAGAATCACTGCCTAGGGAAGGAGGGTTTGCCAGACCAGAGATGGCAGGGAGGACCCTGAACCATCCTGGTCTGAGCTGTGGGCTGAAGCTCTCAGTTTAGGGTGGCCTGACAGGCAGAGATGGGTTCTTTCTTTAACCAGCCAGACACCTAACTGGCTGGGTCCTACCTCAGCATTGCTTTCCTCTTGTCCCCAACCCTTCCCCTTTCCTTCTGCTCCTGGACTGCTGGTCCCTCCACCTCCACTTCTTTCAATTCTTCCTAGTAACCACTGACCTATTGCCATGGACTGACCAGCACACAGAATGAAAGCTTGTTAATTATATTTTCTTTATTCATTTTTTTTTTAGAGAGGAGAGAGAGAGGGAGAGAGAGAGACAGAGAAAGAAGGGGGGAGGAGCTGGAAGCATCAACTCCCATATGTGCCTTGACCAGGCAAGCCCAGAGTTTCGAACCGGCGACCTCAGCATTTCCAGGTCGACGCGTTATCCACTGCGCCACCACAGGTCGGGCAAAAGCTTGTTAATTTTTTTAAAAGAAATACAAGCTAACCACTTCCAAAATTTTGGGAGAGATATGGACATTCAGGTTCATGAAGCTCAAAGATCCCTAAACAGTTTGAACCCAAAGAAGACTTCACCAAAATCCATGATAATCAAATTATCAAAATTCAAAGACAAAGAGAGAACTTTACAAGTAACAAGAGGAAAGTGACACATCTCATTAAAGGGGACCCCCATTTCTGCAGATTTCTCAGCAGAAACCTTGAGGACATGAGAGAGTAGCATGCTATATGCAACCTGATGGAAAAAGAAAGTACCAGTAAAGAATGCTTTAACAGCAAATTTGTTTTCCAGAAATAAAGAAAAGTCTTCTGCAAACAAAGGTTGAGGGAGTTCCTCACCACTACATTTCTTGCCTTACAAGATATGAATTCTTTAAAATAAAATAAAAGGACACTAATTAACAACATGAAAACATCTGAAAGTATAAAACTAAGTGGTCAAAGAAACTAAGAGTTGAATTTTTAAAGAGATAAACCAAGTTAACAAATGTTTAACAAAACAAAGAAAATATTCAAACACAAAACAAACAGAAGAGAATATCAAAACTCACTTTCTTATCCATTTATAAGATCTGACTTGGGGGAATGAATCAATAATGAATCATCTTTTTGCACATATTCCAAGCTGGTGGCAACCTAGCACAGCTACCTCTGGTTCAATGTGAATGATATTTTATTCTTTGCCTGAGTGGGATGAGCTAAGGGCAATTCAAATAAAATGTACAATTCTGCACCAGAAAAAGAAAAGGACACAGAAGAGGAGAAATTATAACTGTTACCACAGATTATAAAAGACCATAAGGGACTACTATGAAAAAATATGCCAACAAATTCAATAACCTAAAAGAACCAGATAAAATTTCATAAATATAGAACCTACCAGACTGAATCATGAAAACAGGAAATCCATATAGCCCAATAATGAGTAACAAGGTTGAATCAGTAATCAAAAATCTTCCAACAGAAAAGCCCAGGACCAGATGTCTTCACTGGTGAATGCTACAAAACATTTAAAGAATTGCCCTGGCCGGTTGGCTCAGCGGTAGAGCGTCGGCCTAGCGTGCGGAGGACCCGGGTTCGATTCCCGGCCAGGGCACACAGGAGAAGCACCCATTTGCTTCTCCACCCCTCCGCCGCGCTTTCCTCTCTGTCTCTCTCTTCCCCTCCAGCAGCCGAGGCTCCATTGGAGCAAAGATGGCCCGGGCGCTGGGGATGGCTCTGTGGCCTCTGCCCCAGGCGCTAGAGTGGCTCTGGTCGCAACATGGCGACGCCCAGGATGGGCAGAGCATCCACCCCTGGTGGGCAGAGCGTAGCCCCATGGTGGGCGTGCCGGGTGGATCCCGGTCGGGCGCATGCGGGAGTCTGTCTGACTGTCTCTCCCTGTTTCCAGCTTCAGAAAAATGAAAAAAAAAAAAAAAAAGAATTAACACCAAATCCTACTCAAACTTTTGCAAACAATTGGAAGAGAAACCTCTTCCAAACTCATTTTATGAGGTTAGCGTCACCCTAATACCAATGCCATATAAGAATGCTGCAAGAAAATTACAGGCCAGTATCTCTGATAAACATAAATGTAAATAACATCTACAAAATACTAGGAAAATTAACTAAACAGCACATTAAAAGACTTTACAACATAATTATCAGATTTATCCCCAAGACTCAAGATAGTTCAAAATATGCAAATCACTAAGTGTGTTACTAAATTAACAAAACAAAGGATAAAGATATTTATCTCAACAGATGCAGAAAGAACATTTGACAAAATTCAACATTCTTTAATGATAATATTCTGAACAAATTTAGTATAGAAAAAATGCACCTCGCCCTGGCTGAATAACTCAGTTGTTACGAGTGTCATCCCAGAATGCAAAGGTTGCTAGTTCGATCCCCAGTCAGGCCACATACAGTAACAAATAGATGTTTATGTCTCTCTCTCTCCCTCTCTCTCTAAAACCAATAAATAATTTTTTAAAAAAAGAATGCACCTCAACATAATAAAAGCCACATGTGACAAGGCTACAGCTAACATCATGCTGGATGGTGAAAAGCGACCCCTTCAAGAACCTGGCACCTGTCATCAAATAAGTGAGGAGATGGCAGGACACACCCTCCCCTGAGTAGGGTTTACCAAAGAGCTCAGGTTTGACTCCATTGTGTCTCAAGAAGGCCTTGGTAGTTGTAATGAACTTTTGGATGCTGTTTCCAGCATAATAGGCAGCTGGGTGGAGGGTCACGTGCTCAAGGCCCAGGAGAGCCTTTATTTTCAGCAGAGGCCAGTACAGGTGGTAATTACAGTTCTCATGACATATATTTTGGGGTAAGGAGGGCATGTTCATGCATCAGAAGCCTATGGACAACTTAAGGCCATCATGGGTAACTCTCGCAGGCACGACAAGAGGTCACTAAACCTTCTATAGTGAAGAAGACTAAGGACACTAATGAGAAAGCCTGTTGAATGGCAATGTGGACACAGTGTGTACAGCCTTCTGTGGTAAAGATGCCTATTCAAGGTGAGCCAGTTTGCAAGAACAGTACAAATGGGCTCAGGTAAAATTTGTAAACAAGAAATTGGTTGCCTCCAGAACACCAAAACAGCCTACATAAGTGTGTGCTGAGAGGAACAATCATTATTTCCTCACAGTGTCATGGAGGAAGAAGTCCTTGTTCACCAAATAACTTTCAGGAATTGAACCCAGGTGTCAGGGCCTCACATTATGTGCAAGCCAATGGAACTTTGTGCTTTGTGCTGCTTTTCTCCAATAGTTTTATGTTCTGAATGAATGTCAAATGAACACCCTCAGAGGAGGATGTCATTAGTGTCATGTCATACCTGTGCTCCTGCAGCAGGGTGGGTACAGTGCAGATCCTGCCTGCAGGGACTGTGGGTGCTGACAATGGTGCTGAGGTTCCCTGAGGACAATCAGGTAAAAGTGTATCATGTCCCTTTAGAGTTGAAGGCCAACAGCAGCTGAGAAGAGGCTGTTGACACAGGTACTGAGCAGAAAAAAACACAAATTTGTGAAAGCAGGATATTTACCAGCTGCTGAGTGGGTGGAGTAAATAATTTCCATAATGTTGGGCATGAAGAAATCAAACTTATTTGATGTGACCACAGCCTCAAGGCTGAAGCAAGCCAGTGTGAGGTGTCATCCATTCTTTCTGGCTTAGCTTCAGACCAAATGGGACAGTTAAAGGAGAAGCATTGGACATAATCACTTCTTCCTGATTACGTTTTTCATAAGTCTGCAATCCTTCCAGGCCCTGGTTACATTAAATTGTGTTATACTAAGTCACTGGGGGTGAGATCCTTGGTGTCCCTTCTTGTGAAGCCAATTTGAAAGTTGCAACAACTTAAAGTAATGTCAGTTTATGACTCATTGGTCCAGAGCCTGCTGTGTATAAAATATTTTAGGATAATGGGTATAAATTCCCACGAGGAATTTATGTATGATTATAGTGCTCATGGTTAGAGTGGAAAAGGCCTATCTGTCCTTATATTAACTCCCCTAGATTACCAGGGTAACATGACTACACTTATTGGAATCCCAGGTATAACTGCAATTTGAGTTCTAGTATTGGCTCCCTGCATGAAGGTTTGTGAATAAGTGTATTAGAGCAGATGGCAAAATTGATGCAGAACCTCTGTTGTGAGGCCCAAAGCCCAAGCACTGCCCTTTAATTTTCTTTCTTGTATAAACTTCTTTAGTACACTGTGGATTTCTAGTTAGTGAAATTGTAGGTCTTAGTTTAGGTTCTGTTTATTTTTTCTTGTGTTTCCTTTCTCCTGTCCTTCCCTGTTTGTTCAGGGGAGGAGGGCTACATGTACTTCAGCAGAGGGGCCTCTCTACCCTAGTATTTATCACTTTTTTTCTCCAAAGGGCCCCTAACCAGTGCCATCTGGCTTAGGAGCCTCCCCCAAGGCAACTGCTTGTTTTATAGAGTTTAAGGACCTAAACTGAAGGCCTGCTTGTGAACTAATCCCTTGGCTGTACCACTGTAGGGCTCTGGGTGCTGCTTCCTTGACCCCAAGGGTCAGGATCTGCATTGCAGTAGAGCAGGGGCAGCAGCAGAGAGTACTAAAGGGTCCTGGGGAGCCCTCTTGTACTAGGGGTATGAATTCAGCTGGTCACCTACTAGCTGCATTTCCCCCATCTTCTCTTTTTAAATAACTCCTCTTTTAAAAGCAACCATTAAATGGGCCTCACCAGGGCATGTTGGTGTCAATTCAGCTTCTGCCACAGTTTCACACTAATACACAGGTAAATCCTGGCAAAAATGTCAACCAGGACCACTCTAAGGAGCGTCCGATCCCACACTCCTGTTCCTAAATGCCTAGAAATTCTCGAAACTGCCCACTCTGGTTGGCTGCACATAGAAAGAACTGAGGTTTGGCAAGCTCAGCAATGCCCCCCCTCCCCAAGCAGCACAGCTCACAGCCCAGCTCCCCAGCCCCGGCAGCCACGGTGCCACCGCCATCAGGCAGCAGGGCAGGTGAGCAAGACAGAGCAAGAGAAGACACCCACAGTGGTGGTCATGTCGGGACATGCTGCTTTCATAGCCAACTGTCATGGTCACCTGCAAGGCAGCACACACACACACACGCAGATCTATGAGTCACATAATTGAGGTCTCTGGGGAGAACATAATGGCCTCTTAAGCTGTTCTGAAATGGCATAAGAATTAAAAAAGAAAAAAATTGTTCAGATCCACTGAGATCAGTATAGAGACCACTGATATGGAATTTTAGAGTGGATGAGAAGGCCTCTTTCAAAGGCTGAAGTCCACTCTGAGTACAGCATGGGCAAGTGGGAATTTATGGCTAGAAAGCAGGGTGGGGTCACTAGATGGAAAATTCCTAAGAGAAAAATCAGAGGTGAGGAGCTTCCTGCTAAACGGATCAAACAGGACGTTTACTGCAGATGGGCCGGGTGATCAGACATCCCCTGATGGTGCAGGAGGAGGAACCTGACCACATATGGAGGCTGTCAGATAGGAGGGTGGGGATTATGAATCACCCAACTTAGCAAGGTTCCTACTAAAATGTTACAAGGAAGTGCAAAGATAGGACTAGGAGAAGGTTCAGGAGCCTGACAAAGTTTGGCCAAGCAAAGAATCCTTGTCCACGGGGGGCCAGGACAAGAGTTCTGCACACAGACAGAACTGTGTGGGGCCTGTATGGTTGGAATCTGAAGCCAGTGCCAGAGGAGGGACCCTGGCTTTCTCATCAGCCTGTCCAGTGTGGACACAAAGGAAGAGGGAGGGGGAGACCTAAGCTGTCAGCAAATACCAGACAATGCGAAGTCTCACTGCTCATTGTTATATAAACATGGGTAAGAACAACGGGCATTTGCAATGGCTTGTTTTGAAATTAAAAACAAACAAACAAACAAAATGCTATCAGGAGGCTCAAGAAATGATGAAAACTATATTTGGGGGTGGCTGGAGTAACAATACTGGAGGGACCATGATTTGTGGGCAGTGAATCTTCCTACATTAGATTTTTCTACCTTATAGACTTAAGATAAACACAGAAATTTATATACACCATGTTTTATTATCAACTAGTATTTCTTTATAACATTTTTACACAGGAAACCATTCTAAGACAATTCCTTTAAATACTAATAATTACAGAGGAGTAAATCATACAAGTGAAACAAAGTAAATCTCTTGCTAAGTAAAAGGAAAAATTACATTCTAGTTTGTCCTCTCCCTTAATCTCACATGGAGGTATTTTCAGAAATACATAGCATATCTTGATAAAATTTGGATTTGGGTTTAGAAACTTAAACTTAGTAGAATTTGCCTGACCAGGCAGTGGCGCAGTGAATAGAGCAGGGTTCGGGAACGTTTTTGGCTGAGAGAGCCATGAACGCCACATATTTTAAAATGTAATTCCGTGAGAGCCATACAATATGTTTAACACTAAATACAAGTAAATGTGTGCATTTTATGTAAGACCAACACTTTTAAAGTACAATAAGTCTCTAAATTCTTTTTAATAACGTTGTTATGCTGTTGCTAACCAATGATGAATAAAGCACTTCTTACCATTAATGCGACTTCTGGTGCTGCCTGGTTTTGCTGATGGCTTTGTAGTCTGGCTGATACGTGGTGAGGTTAAGCTTCATGCAGGCGTTGAGACTTCCATTCGTTAAACGTGTTCGTAGGTTGGTCTTAACGTTCTTTAGATGTGAGAAAGACTGCTCACATGCATATGTAGAGCCAAACATTGTCAGTACAGCAATACTCACATGCTGCAGTGTGTGTTATGTGACGGGAAGCCAGTTCCATGTTTTGTTTTTTTTTTTTTTTTTTTTTTATTCATTTTAGAGAGGAGGTGGAGAGAGAGAGAGAGAGAGAGAAACAGAGAGAGAGAGAGATAGAAGGAGGAGGAGCAGGAAGCATCAACTCCCATATGTGCCTTGACCAGGCAAGCCAGGGTTTTGAACCGGCAACCTCAGTGTTTCCAGGTTGACGCTTTATCCACTGCGCCACCACAGGTCAGGCAAAATTTTTTTTTTTTTTTTTTTTTTTATATTTTATTTATTAATTTTTAGAGAGAGAGGAGAGAGAGAGAGAGAAGGGGAGGGAGGAGCAGGAAGCATCAACTCCCATATGTGCCTTGACCGGGCAAGCCCAAGGTTTCGAACCGGCAACCTCAGTGTTCCAGGTCGACGCTTTATCCCACTGCGCCACCACAGGTCCAGTTCCATGTTTTGACAATCAGCTGGTCCACAGGTTGAAGTTTTTTCATTCCTCCCCACTTGTGTTTGCTCGCCAACTCTTCTTGCTGTAGTGCAAGTCTTTCCAAATCTTCATTCAGTGACTTGAACTTATTCACCCACATGTCTGAGGCCTTCAGGTCAGCAGCTTATAGCTCAAAATCTCTGACGGAGACACCGGGGATGTAACTCAGGTTGGCACTGTCCACTGCACACTCGTGTGGATGGGTGATGAACTTAAAAAGATGAGTGCACTCACGAAATTCTCCAAAGAGTGCTTTGAATGACCGCAGGAGATTAGATGTGAAGCCTGCTAGCTGCTGGAGATCAAGATGTTGAGCAGGGTCACTTGCTGTGCATGCATCTTTAAACTCTCAGTTTTTCAAAGTGTAATAAACGACCTGTTTCAATGTTGGTGATGAAGAGTTTCAGCTTGTTTTCAAATGCAAAAACTGCTTGTTGAAGGGATAAGACCAGGGGTTCCCAAACTATGGCCCGCTGAGGCCATTTATCCGGCCCCCGCTGCACCTCCGATAGGGGCACCTCTTTCATTGGTGATCAGTGAGAGGAGCACGGGATCCATCCTCATCCTGTGCTCCGGGAGTACTGTATGTGGCGGCGCCACAAAGCACAGCATGGCTCACGTACAGTACTACTTCTGGTGACGTGGGATGCACGCATCACGGCTCCGGAAGCACGTCATATCACCTGTTACGGCAGTGACAAATATGGAACCGGATATTGACCATCTCATTAGCCAAAAGCAGGCCCATAGTTCCCATTGAAATACTGGTCAGTTTGTTGATTTAAATTTACTTGTTTTTTTTTTTGTTTTTTTTTTTTTGCATTTTTCTGAAGCTGGAAACAGGGAGAGACAATCAGACAGACTCCCGCATGCGCCCGACCGGGATCCACCCGGCACGCCCACCAGGGGCGACGCTCTGTCCACCAGGGGGCGATGCTCTGCCCATCCTGGGCGTCGCCATGTTGCGACCCTCCTGGGTGTCGCCATGTTGCGACCAGAGCCACTCTAGGGCCTGGGGCAGAGGCCACAGAGCCATCCCCAGCGCCCAGGCCATCTTTGCTCCAATGGAGCCTTGGCTGCGGGAGGGGAAGAGAGAGAGAGAGAGGAAGGCACGGCGGAGGGGTGGAGAAGCAAATGGGTGCTTCTCCTATGTGCCCTGGCCGGGAATCGAACCCGGGTCCTCCACACGCTAGGCCAACGCTCTACCGCTGAGCCAACCGGCCAGGGCCAAATTTACTTGTTCTTTATTTTAAATATTGTATTTGTTCCCATTTTTTTTTTTTACTTTAAAATAAGATATGTGCAGTGTGCGTAGGGATTTGTTCATAGTTTTTTTTATAGTCCGGCCCTCCAACGGTCTGAGGGACAGTGAACTGGCCCCCTGTGTAAAAAGTTTGGGGACCCCTGAACTACACAGTGGGTGGGCCCGTGTTCAGCAATGGACCACACTGGGTAGTGACCAGCTACCAGCACGTAGTCCTCCTTGGCCGCTGCTAGCTGCTTCTTGAGCCAGGACAGCTGTGTACGGGCCATCTTTGGGTCACGAGGCCTCTGTGGCTGCTGGCTGAGGAAGTCATCTGAGTTGCCACACATTGTCACTGTGTCCAGCATGAAGATGGCTACGGTCACATTGGACCGTGGGATCTTGAAACGCAGACGGTAATAAGGGCTGGGGAAGTTCCTGTGGGGGGAATAGAGATGGTGGGCACCGTGTTGGGCAGAGAGGCCCTAGGGTTCAGCTCAGGCCAATGGGCCCCTCTATCTACCTGAGCAAGGATTAGGGATGGGTGGGGTGCTGGCTCACCAGAGCTTAGAGATCCTGGAGTAGGCGATCTGAGCCGACAGGTTGCCTAGATGGTCATGGTTGCCACCCAGCACGTACCATGGCACGTTGCGGAGGGAGGGGGCAAAGAACACATCTTCAAAGGTCTCCTGCAGCAGACAGAAAGAGCACCCGCACCCCGAGGTCAAGCAGCCACCAGGACAAGAGAGATGCTGAGTGCTCTAGGTCCCCACAAGTGTCAGTTTCTCTCTGCCTTCTTCAGTCAAAAGGTTGAATTGTTTCTCCACATGTCCCCCACCCCCACTCCAGCTGCACACACCTGGAACCTTTTGTCGTTGGCATCTTGCACACCAGTGAAGTAGAAATTATCCCCCAGTGACAGGATGAAGTCTGTGCCTAAGATTTTTGCAGTTCTGGCAATCTCCTTGGCGTTGGCTGTTTCCCGGGCTGTGTAGAATGGAGCATTGGGACTCCTCCCCAGTCACCCACAGCCACAAAGCGCAGAACGGGGGCAGTGCAATCAGCCAGGGGGAGCACCAGTGAGGTTTGCAAGAAGAGCAGCACTGTCCTTATGAACATCTGGAAGGGGAGAGACAAGCGTCTGGGGGCCTGGGGCTTAGGTGTGGGCAGCAGGCTCTTGAGACACCCAGTTGCCCTGCTCTGGCCCAGTGGGAAATCCCAGGGGTGCCCTAGTTCCCAGGACTTCACGGCAAAGTCGGCTGGGAGGATGAGTGGGTGGGTGGGGTCCAGTCAGGGACCAGGAAGAGTGACCATGAAGGCTCATTCTGCCCTCCCTCATCCTGAACCCAGCACTTACCCTGGTGGAGGCACAAGCCAGTCAGCTGGGTGCTCCAAGAGGCAGGTGAGTTACAGGGCAGAACTGGCAAGGTCCCTGAGCTTTTATTCTCTGGGGCGGAAATGGATCATTAGTGAGGATGATGCAGTTTCTCCAGGGACTGTTCCAGAAGCCCTCCCCTTGGGTCATGTGAACCTTGGAGTTCCCCAGTCATGGACAAAGGACTGGGGGCAGGAAGGGGGTCTGGAATACAAGTGTAGCCCCACCTACTACACAGCCTCTGTCCCATGAGCTTGTTTGTGTGGTGCCGGGGTGCCGTCATCTGCATGTGCTGCTTGTGCCCCAGCCAGACACGTCGTGTATTTCTGTATTCTCTCAGGACGTGTTTGTTTGCCTGTGTGGGTGTGTCTGAGCTGCTTTCCTTGTGTGGCCAAGCATGCCTATCTAGGTCACATGTCTGCTGTGTGCCTGGTGTCCCCATAGAGCGTACACTGAGCCAGCGAGGCCCATGTGTCTGTGATGTGGGCCTGAATTCTCCGCTGAAATTGTGTGGGATGGTGACTTGGGTTTCCTTGTTTTGTGCCTGGGTTATGTTGTGTGTCTATACTGTGTCTCTAATGTGAGTTGTACGTGTGTGTGGTGTGTTTGACAACATCTGAGTAGGTGTCCAAGGGTCACCCCTCCCCCAAACAGCAGGGTCCAGGAAGTCCTGCCCACATCTTCCTCTCCTCCCCACCCCCATTCCTGCAGGAGGAACCCAGGCAGAAGGCAGCTGATGACACTAGCATGTGACCACACACTTTTGACCCTCACACCGTCAGCAGCAGCCTTTGCACTCTCAAAGTAACCGCAGCCTCTGAGGGTACGTGAGCAGTTGCCTGGGCTCTGGGGCCCCTGCGCGACCTGCCCCTCACCTCCCGGCCTCCCTCTTCCCGCCTGACTAGTCCCCTGCACACTCACGCTGGTCCCTACATTCCATGCCAGGGTGGACAGGGAACCCTATTCAACGCCTAGGTCACCCAGCACGGGCTTGGCCGTCCCTCGTCGCAGCCCCAGTAAAACAGGAAGTGGGTCACGAGAACGGGGGAGACCCCCTCCCATGGGAGGCGGCCATAGCGTCTACCCTCGCAGGGCCCGGCTCACCTGCGGTTGGCGGAGGCCCGGAGTCAGGTCAACCCCTTGGACTGGGGGAGTCGGGCTGCAGAAGTGCGCGGCGCTCGCAGTTGGGGGCTGCCCCACTTTCAGGTGGCAGCGCCCCCCCTCGCCTGCTGGCGGACCCCGGGCCAGCCCAGGTGGGTGACCTGTGGGGCTCGGCCCTTCCCACCTGGCCCGGCTGGCCACGCCCCGGAATCCTGCTCCGCCCCCCGCGCCCCCGCGCCTCCCGGCCTTCGGGCGCCAACGGAGCAGCCGTAAGACTCATAAGCACCTCAGAGGGCGGCCCCTACTCGACACCTGGGGCCTCGGTCGGGCAGCTTGGGGCACCCGACTGCCTTCCCTTTCCCTCACGCAGGCCCGGAGTCATCACCTCCCTTTACGCTCGGGGCGGCCCAGCGCTGATCCGGCTGTAGGTGGGCCTCACCCTATAGTGAGGAAGTCTGTCGTCTTCAGCCTCAGTCTTCTGGTCTTTAAAATGGGTGTGAAGGCAAAAGAGATCTTTCGTAGAAAGAATTCCAAATCATGTAAGTTGAATGTGCCCTCCAGCTAGAACTCAACCCTTCCAGCAGCCCCTTTTGAGTGTGGGCAGGGCCCAAAGAGCTACCAATTATCAGCCAATGAGTAAAGTACTGAAAAACAAAAGCTGAAAACTTTACAGTGGAGACACCTGGCAGACCCCTTCTTAACCAGGTGGTCCTGGCTCACATCATAGCGTAAATCTGCTTGATATCTCGTGGCCCTGATATAATGTAGTACGAAGGGAACTCAACTCTGTGGGCTTCTTCCAGCAACTGGCAACCACGGGCTAATGATGAGAACAATACTAGATATACCCGAATTGAGGGATATCCTACAGAAGACCTGACCAGTACTCTGCAAAAATGTCCCAATTGTGAAAAAAAAAATTGAGGACCTGTCACAGAGTGGATGCCACTGGCAGATATGAGGACACCATGAAATGTGAGATCCTGGGCCTGAAAGGGGGCCTTGGTGCAAAAACTGGCGAGATCCAAATAAAGCTTGTAGTTTCGTGGTTTGTAACACAACTGAGAAACGTAATTTCTTAGTACAGTGTAGTTACAGGTGGATCACAGTTCTAGGAGATACTAGATATAGGAGAAACAGTAAGGAGTATACTGTAGCTCTTTGCACGACATTTTATGCAGCTTTTCTGTAAATCTGAAACATTCCAAATTGAAACAATTTACTTGGAAAATGGGTGTAATCCTAGAAACTGAAAGATGTTTTCAACAAGTATTGAGCACCCACGGTTTGCCCAGTACTGGCTGACACCGCAGTGAGGAAGACAGACAGGAAAACCCACCCTGCTGGGCTGCCAGGCTAGAGAAATTTACATGCTAGCTGTTAATTACTCTCCTTTCTTTGAGGGTGAGGTGGGGCATTCTCCTTCCATTTTATAATTTATGTACTGTTTGGAGTTTTGCTTAAAAAGACCTGTTGGTTATTTTGCCAGCAGAACAAATACAGACTTCCTTTTAACATATCTGTAGTCAAAGGTAAACACAGGAACCAGACCTCCCTCCAGACTCAAGGCAGTGGGTTGTTTTTGGGGAGACAGGTAGGAGAATAGAATTGGGGCTCAGAACAAAGGGGGCTGGGAAAGGGGCTTCAACTTCATCCTTATTGTTTTCTTTCACAAAAAAAGGAAAAAAAGATGATCAGAACCAGTTAGTACCAAATGTTAACATCTGCTTCTTCATGTGGCTGTTACAGGAGTGTTTTAGGGGTAATCTATACTTTGTGGATTATTTTTTTTAATTTTAGAGTGAGAGGGAGGGAGAGAGACAGAGAGACATCAATTTATTGTACCACTTATTTATGCATACGTTGGTTGAGTCTTGTATGTGCCCTGCCTGGGGATCAAACCAGCAACCTTGGCATACTGGGATGATGCTAATAACCAACTGAGCAACCCAGCCAGGGCCTGTATTTTATTTATTTGTTTATTTATTTATTTATTTTCCCGAAGTTAGAAGTGGGGAGGCAGTCAGACTCCCGCATGCACCCGACCGGGATCCACCAGGCATGTCCACCAGGGGGCGATGCTCGATCGCTCTGGGGTGTTTCTCTGCTGCAATTGTAGCTATTCTAGCACCTGAGGTGGAGGCCATGGAGCCATCCTCAGCACCTGGGCCAACTTGGCTCCAATGGAGCCTTGGCTGTGGGAGAGGAGAAGAGAGAGAGGAAGGAGAGGGGTAAGGGTGGAGAAGCAGATGGGTGCTTCTCTTATGTGCCCTGACCCGGGAATTGAACCTGGGATCTCCACACGCTGGGCCGATGCTCTACCAGTGAGCCAACCGGCCAGGGCTGTTTTGATTTTTAATCACACAAAATTATATTTATTATTTTATTGTAATACGTGGTCTTTATAGAAAAGTTGGAAAATGATGAAAAGCACAAAGAAAATAATCACACTCTCCAGTAATACCTCTGCCTAAAGAGTCACAACCATTATGTTTTCTTTTCTGTTGATTTTTCTATACTTACATTTGTCTTCAGGAAAATGATACCATTTTATAAAGTCTTAAAGTATTAGCATTTAGTATACTTTCTAAATTAAAAAGTATACAAAACTCTGAGTGCATGATTAAAATAAATCAAACTTTGTGCAGAGCGTGCAGTGAAACCTGTGGATTCTTGGCTTTATCTCTCTGCTCATCCTCGGAATTCTGAATAAGCTGTTCTCCTTCTGTCTGTCCAGGGGAGCCTTGTTCTGCTGATCCTCTCTGAGGGTGGATCAGGATTTGTCTCAGATCCTCCCTATCCCTCCAGTCCTTCCTTGCTTCCCAACAGCAAGCCAATCACATGGTTGAGTTCCTCCTTTGCACCTATGTGGCCTGCTCACTTCTCCCCTCTTGCCTTCCTCTTACCACTGCTCTGGCCTCTTTACCCTTCCTGGAATAGGTGCTCTGACCTCAGGGCCTTGGCACTTGCTGTTTCACTTGCCTAGAAGGCTTTACCTTCTCCAGATTAACCTTCCTCAGCCCTGTGGCTTGCTTCCCATTGTATTCAAAAAAATTTTTTTTGAATTAAAAAATTTCCAATTTTTATTCATAAAATTAATTAATATAGTAACAACAGATTTACAGAGCCACACATCAATAAGAAAGGAGTAAGGAAACAAAATATTCCAGAAACATCTTCAAAAGTTTCAAAGGAGTATGCACCAGGCTAAAAATCTACAGCTAAACCATTGTCACACAACAGGTTATATTTATTCCTGCATTTTCTCAACATGTTCTTCCTTGTATTTGCCTTTCTCTTTTCCAACTTGTCGAGATTTGGCTTTGTGTTTGAGACTTTTTTCCTGATTTCTGTCCAGTTTTAGCCTGGGGATAACCACCTTGCTCGGGTGAGTGCCCACATGGACAGCTGTGCCGTTAGCCTTCTCAAGCTGCATGTATTTCTTTCTGTATATCCTACTACCTTGCCGATTTGCTGACCTTTGTAGTATCCTCAAACCACCTGGATCTCATCGTCCTTGCTGGTGGGCATGATGCGGACCTCATACTTCTGCTGCAGCTCCTTGGACAGCGGGGAAGACATGATCTTCTGGCAGGCGGGCACGAGGGCACTGAAGTGGTGTTTGTGGGTTTTGCTGTGGTCTGAGGTCACGAAGGGGTTGAACTTCATGGTGACCATCTCTACTCACCAACTTGCCACCAGGAGTGCCTCAAATTTCTTTATCTAAAATGCACCACTCCATCCTCATCTTACTCTGTCACGCTTTTCATTGTTCTTTGTCACCCTTATCATGACCTGACAAACCACACATTTTATTTTTGGTCTGTCTTCCCACTGGAGTGATCTTCAAGGGGACAAGAACTTTTTTAGTCTGGTTTCCTGTTGTGTTTCTCTGGCATCTAGAATCCAGGCAGGCAAAGCAGTTGCTCAGGAGTTATTTGGGGGGTGATGGAGCGAAGTTGGGACCCCTCCTCCCTCTGGTCTGAACGTGCAGCCGTCCCTGCCCTCTCTTGGCTTCATCCCTTGCATAAATTCCACCAACTCCTTTACAGCTGGCCTGAGTTCTGACGCTGGTGATGTTGTGGTAGATAATCTGCCCTGGACACAACTCTTGACCCTTGATTAGATTCTGCATCACTCTCATATTCTGGTCACAATGCCCAAGCCACACTAAGGACAGCTTATTCCCACCTCAAGATCTTTGAACTTGCTGTTCTCTCCACTGGACCATGCTCCCCGCCCCCATCTTCCTGTCATTGGGTGCTTGGCTTAAATGGCACCTCCTCAGACCACCCTGACACAAGTAGCACCCCATCATCCTCTTCTTGGTCTCTACCATTGTCGTGCACCCCTTCCCCATCCTCCGCACCAAGAGTTCCCATACAAGCAGGTCTGAGTGGACAACCAACATACTCTCAACAGGGGCAGGCGTGGCATGGGGCTAACTTCACTGCTGACAAGCACAGGTCAGTGACGGCGGGTGGGCACCAGGCTGGTCCTTGTGTTGTGATGAGAGCCTGAGGGCAGAGGCCAGTGGAAGTTACAGGGAGAACAGAGGCTAAGGGGGCCACAGGATCAATGGCCTGGAGCTACTGAGTCGGGACTTGATCTGGAAGGTGACAGCTTTGGAGGATGGGGTCCAAGCTGTGTTTTTAAAAGATCAGTCTAAAAAAAAGCAAGTCAAAACTAATGTATACCATCTGTCTGTCTATAGCTATTTATATCTAAATTAAAAAAAATGTCCCCGGCCAGTTGACTTAGAGTTGAATGGCTCCCACCCCATAATTTCAATTCAAAAAATCCCAAATCATTTACAGTGAGAAGCCTCCCTCCCACTCTTCCCCCAGCTTACCCCTGCCACCACTTTGGAGGGAATAAGCTTACCAGATTTTTGTGCCTCCTTCCAGAGACAATTACAGATTTCAGGCTGGTAAAACTTTAAGTTGAAAAGTATACGATAATTTGGCTGAGTTTTGAAGCAGTACCAGATTGTTTAAGAGAGAGCACATTTTCCCCTATTTATGTTTAATTTCCAAATTTATAATAACTGCTAAGGACCTCCGAAGTGTTTGCTTGCTGGGAGCATTTAAGAGATTGAAGAATAAAAAAATATACCACTGTAAGAAATGCCATATACTTTGGTTAAGCGATTTCAATCCACTACATTTCTGAATGGACACAAATATGGATCCAGTGGCCTCTTGGAAACTGATGGTTCAGTTCGCCAGGTGTAAAAGTAACACAGGAGCTGTAATTGGAACTACAGGCTGAAGGGAAACCGTGTTTTTCAAGGTATAATTTAAATGGACTATATACACTTATAAAATAACTACAAAGATGAATTTTTCTAGGCACCAAAATTGCCCACAAAACAACACTGTAGCCTGACCAGGCGGTGGCGCAGTGGGTAGAGCGTCTTACTGGGATGCGGAGGACCCAGGTTCCAGACCTTGAGGTCGCCAGCTTGAGCGCAGGCTCATCTGGTTTGAGCAAAAGCTCACCAGCTTGGACCCAAGGTCGCTGGCTTGAGCAAGGGGTTATTCCGTCTGCTGAAGGCCCGTGGTCAAAACATATGAGAAAGCAATCAATGAACAACTAAGGTGTCCCAACGAAAAACGGATGATTGATGCTTCTCATCTCTCTCCCTTCCTGTCTGTCTGTCCCTATCTGTTCCTCTCTCTGACTCTTTCTCTGTTTCCGTAAAACAAACAAACAAAAAACCAAACAAAAAAACGACACTGTAATGAGTTTGTTTGATTTGAGGAACCGAAAGGCTAGTGTGGCCGGAGCAGAGGTAGCGAGGGGGGAAGTGGGAGGACAGGAAGGCAGAAGGGAGGGGTGTGTGTGAGGGGAAGATCGCGTGGGGCTTTGGGGGCCACGTGGAAGGGAGCTTTTATCCCCAGTGAGATAGACTCAGAATTCAGCGTAGAGGAGGGACTGATCTAATTTAGGTTTTTCATAACTTCCACTTGTTGCGCTGTGGGCACCGCCACTGGGTGGCTGGAGAAGACGAGAAAAACTGGGTCATGGAGGGTTCCTCACTCTTGCGCATTAACCGACCAACCAACCAACCCACCCAGTCACCCACCCGGGAGCGGAGCGCTTTCGGACCCTTGACGTGCTCATTGCTGCCTCCGCGCGGCAACAGCCTGAGCCACAGCGTGAACTGCAGCAACAACCTGCAGAGCGCCCTTCCCTTTGGGTGAGCAAAGGCTTCTTCCCAGCCCCACTGTGCGCGGGGCCAGGGACTGCAATTCATCCAGCCAAGGACTGGCCTAGAGCAAGTCACAGAGGAGGGATGAGTGAGATACGCGGGAAGTCAGATATTCGCAGGAAAACCTGATGAGCCGCGGTTTTCTCGGGAAATAGCAAATTGTCTTGTCACCAGAGGAATTTTCGGGGCGGGGGGCAGGGGCTTTGCGCAGCGCCTTCAAGGACCACCAGGAGTTCTTCAGGAAGGCACAATAAGAAGAGTCATCGTAGGTAGAAGGAAGGGCATGTACAAAGCAAGGTCGAAATTGAACTGGTTTACCCCTACCCCCTAAACTGCTCCTCCCAACCTGGGTCATGGGGTTGCCAATTGAGTACCACACCTAGGACTACTCATCCTGAACGCCTCTCTTCCTCTCACTCCTGCCATCCCCATGGCCACCACCCATGGGCATTACCTGAGTGGTGCGTGCCTGTCCCAGCCTTCAATTCCTTGTCATCCACCCCTGTCCCAAAGGAATCTTTCCTTGTCTCTCCTCTGCTGCCATATCTCCCATGGCTCCCCAGTGCTTTGGAAAGGAAGTCCAATCCTGTCAGCTCGACACCTGAAGTTGTGGAAGACCCAGCCCTGCCTGTCCACTGTATCATTGCATGAACAACTACACAAAGAATAACAATAACACTGACCCATACTACTGAGGGACTCCATGACACCAGTTCATGTGTCATGCAGTTTAAAGGTGGTGTCACAACAGCCTATCACTCAATTTACAGAAGGGCAAACTGAGGTTCAGAAACCTCAAGGAATTTGTCCAAGGTCACCACTTGCATGTGAACTCAACTCCTTCCAACTCCAAAGCTCAGGCTCACCCCCAGCACTCCCGTCCCCTCCATGACACATTTTTGGTGTGATGGGTTGAACTCTTGGCTATTGTTCTGTCTTAGCTCAGGCTTCTATAATATACTGCTCACAAAAATTAGGGGATATTTCAAAATTAATATGAAGCAATAAAATATCGCCTAAATTTTGTGAGCAGTATAGAATCCCAGAGACAAGGTGGCTTGAATAACATTTATTTCTTACAGTTCTGGAGACTGGGAAGTCTAAGATCAAGGTGCCAGGCAATTCAATTCCTGGGGCATGCTCTCTTCCTGGCTTGCAGACAGCCACCTTCTTGTTGTGTCCTCACACGGTGGGGGTAGGGGTTGAGTATAGATATCTCTGCATTTCTTATAAGAACACTATCCCTTCATGAGGTCCCACCTTCAGACCTCATGTAACCCTAGTTACCTCTCAAAGGGCCCCATCTCTAATACCATCACACTGGGGTAAGGCTTCAATATATGAATTAGGGGAGATACAAACATTGTTTATAACATGTTCCATTCAAATACTTGAGCCTAATTCCTTTCTCCTTGAGTGTGGGTCAAACTTTAGTGACACTTTTTAAAAACTTCTTATTTTCATATTATTGTAGATTTCCATGCAGTTGTAGGAAATAATAAAGAAAGATCCAGTATCACCTATTTTCTTCCAAGAGTGACACCTTGAATAACATTAATACGCTATCCCAAGTAGGAAATTGATACAATCACTGACCTTATTCAGATTTTACCAGATTTGCAGGTTTGTTTTTTTTTAATTAAATGAGAGCAGGGGAGACAGAGAGACAGACTTCCACATGTGCCGGAGGGAATCCACCTGGCAAGCCCGCTATGGGGTGATGCTCTGCCCATCTGGGGCTTGCTCTGTTGTTTGGCAACCAAGCTATTTTTAGCACCTGAGGTGGAGGCCACGGAGTAATTCTCAGCACAGGGGCCAACTTGCTGGAACCAATCGAGCCATGGCTGTGGGAGAAGGGAAAGAGAGAGAGAGAGAAAAAAAAGAGAGGGGGGAGGGGGTGGGGAGGAGAAGCAGATGGTTGCTTCGCCTGTGTGCTCTGACCAAAATCGAACCTGGGACATCCACACCCTGGGCTCACACTATACCATTGAGCCAACTGGCCAGGACAATTCTTTGTAGTTTTATCACATTAGTAGATTTGTGTGACTACAATCACAATCAAGATACATAACGGTTTGACTACAATGGTCCCTTGTGTACCCTTTCATAGCCAGTCACCTCAAACACCTGGGAACCACTCATATATTATCCATGTCTATAATTTTGTCATTTTAAGAATGTCACATAGTACATCCACACAATGAAATATTACTCAGCAATAAAAAGAAATGAAGAGTTCATTTCTTTTTAGCGGCTCTATCCACTGAGCCGCTAGCCAGTTGGCTCAGTGGATAGAGCGTCTGCTGGGCATGGGGACGTCCCAGGTTCAGTCCCGGGTTGCGGGTAGATCCTGTCTTAGGCACATGCGGGAATCTGTCTCTCTATCTCCCCTCCTTGCACTTAAAAAAAGAGAAAGAAAGGAAGTATTGATACATGCCACAACACAGATGAACCTTGAAAATATTATTCTAAGTGAAAGAAACCAATCACAAAGGACCACATATTGTAGGATTCCCTTTATATGGAATACCCTGAATAGGCAAATTTATTGAGGCAGAAGTATTTTAGTGGTGCTTAGGGTTGTTGGGTGGGTGAGGGGAGAGAGGTAATAGGGACTAATAGCTAAGACGTGTGAACACTTTTTTGGGGGGGATGATTTTAGTTTTGCTTTAATTTCTTGAAGTTTTGAATAATTCAAGCATTCTATTATACCTTCTTGACTGTTTTCATAAAATATATTTTGTATATTTTTTCCATTTTATCTAGGATTTTCTAATTTATTGATATGTTTGTTATCATACCCTTGTAATTTTAATACTGTTCTCTTTTTCATTCATGCTATTATTTGTTTGTGGTTTCTAGTTTTTCCTTGATAAATTTCATCAGAGGTTTGACTTCTTGAAAAAATTTTTCATTGACTATATTGGGGTGACATTTGTTCACAAAATCATACAGGTTTCAAGTGTACAACTGAACAAAACATCATCTGCACACTGCATCATGGGCCCGTTGCCCAAAGCAGCCTCTTTCCACCCCCGTTTATTCCCCTTTGCCTGCCTTCACCTACATCCACCTGCTTCCCTCTGGCCATCGCCACCCTGTTGTCTGTATCTACGTGTACCACAACTTCTTTATCCATTCATCAGTGAATGGACATTTAGGTTGTTTTCATGTCTTTGCTATTATGAATAATGCTGCTCTGAACATGGGGGTGCATATATTTATATAAAACAGTGTTTTTGTTTCCTTTGGATACATTCCCAGAAGTAGAATTGCTAAATCATATGGTAGTTCTATTTTCAGTTTTTTGAGGAACTTCTAAGCTGCCTTCCTTAGTGGCTGCACTAATTTACATTCCCGACAGTGCGTGTTTCTCCTTTTTTTCACCAGCATTTTTTTTTAAGCAAGAGAGACAGACAGACAGGAAGGGAGAGAGATGAGAAACATCAACTCATAGTAGTGGCACCTTAATTGTTCATTGATTCCTTCTCATATGTGCCTTGATGTGGGGTGGGGTGAGGCAGCTACAGCTGAGCCAGTGACCCCTTGCTCAAGCCAGAGACCTTGGGCTCAAACCATGGGGTAATTTCTATGATCCCACGCTCATGCCAGCAACCCCTTGCTCAAGCTGGTGGACCTGCTCTTAAGCTGGTGACCTCAGGGTTTCGAACAGGCCAATGCTCTATCCATTGCGCCACCACCTGGCCAAGCAGTAATAGAGTATTCTGAATTTGACTATATACTTACCTTTACCATTGGGTAGTATATTCATAGGTTTTCATGTTACTAATTAGAATTCTTTCATTTCAGCTTGAAGACTACTTTCAGCATTTCTTGTAAGGCAGGTCTAGGGGTGATAAACTTTCGCAGATTTTGTTTCTCTGGAAAAATCTTTGTTTCTCCTTCATTTCTGAAGGACAGCTTTTACTTGGTAAAGTGTTTCTTCTTTGGGGGAGGGGTTAGCAAGAAAGAGATAGAAGAGAGGAATAGACAGGGGCAGGTAGACAGGAAGAGAGAGAAATGAGAAGTATTAGCTCAAAGTTGCGGCACCTTAGTTGTTCATTGATTACTTACACATATGTACCTTGACCAGGAGGCTCCAGCCAAGCCAGTGACTTTGGGCTCAAGCCAGCGACCATAGAGTCATGCCTATGATCCCATGCTTAAGCTGGCGAACCTGCACTCAAGCTGGTGAGCCTGTGCTCAAGCCAGATGAGCCCACACTCAAGCTGGCGACCTCAGAGTTTCAAACCTGGGTCCTCAGCATCACAGGCTGATGCTCTATCCACTGCGTCACCACCTGGTCAGGTGCTTTTTTAAAAAAGAGTTTATTTATTGATTTTACAGAGAGAGGAGAGATTGGGGCAGGGGGAGCAAGTATCAACTTATAGCTGCTTTACTTATAGCTGAGTTGTTTATAGATTGTTCATATGTGCCTTGACTGGGCAAGCCTAGAGCTTATAACCAGTGACCTTAGCATTCCTGGTTGACCTTTATCCACAGTGCCACTGCAGGCCAGGCAGGGTAATGTATTCTTGATTGGCAGTTTTTCTGTCAGAACTTTGACTATATCATCCCATTCTCACCTGGCCTGTAAGGTTTCAGCTGAAAAATCCTTTAGTAGCCTTATGGAGTTTCCCTTGTAAGTTACAAGCTTTTCCTCCCCTCTTTCTGCTTTTAAGATTCCCCCTTTGTCTTTGATCTTTGACAGTTCCACTATATATGTCCTGGAGAAGATCTCTTTAAGTTTAGTTGGTTTGGTGATCTGTGAACTTTACTTGAATATTCAAATCTCCAGATTTGGGAAGTTTTCAGTCATTATTTTTTTTAAAATAAGCTCTCTTCCCCCTTCTTTCTCTCTTTCCTCGGCAACTCTAAGAATTTGCAAATTTGGTCTTTTGATGGTATCCCTGTAAATCAGTGGTTTTCAAACTTTCTATAATTGGGGATTGGTGACAATTGAGAATTATTTTGGTGACTGCTAAGGCAGAAATCACCTTGAGCATAAGGAAACTTTACTAAGAACATCAGGTCCATAATCTTCATACAACATCAGGGAGGTTAACTCTTTTGTGGGCTGGCACAACCATGGACCAGTGGTTGGTAAACATTGCTGCAGATCATGTAGTCTTTCTTCATTCTTTTTCTTTGTTCTGTGGATAGTTTCAAAGTTCTTGTCTTTAATCTCACAGATTTTGTATTTCTTCTTGATCAAATCTGCTGTACAGGCTCTTCATTGCATTCTTTAATTTTATTTATTTATTTATTTATTTACCTTGGTTTTCTTCAGTTCCAGAATTGCTGCTTGGTTCTTTTTAGTGATTTCTATCTCTTTGCTAAACTTCTCATTTTGTTTGTGAATTCTTTTCCTAACTTCATTAAATTGTCTTTCTGAATTTTCTTATAGCTCATTGCTTCCTTCAAATAGCTATTTTGAATTTGTTATCTAGTAAAGTGAAGATTTCCCTGTCTTCAGGTTTGGTTAATAGAAGATTATTGTGATCCATGGTAGTGTCACATTATTTTAATTTTTTATGTTTTTGACATTTTCATTACTGTCTTTGCATTTGAAGTAGCAGTCAACTACTCTAGTCTTATTTTTCTTTTTATTTTAAAAACAGGAGAGTGAGAAAGGGAGAGAGGAATGGGAAGTATTCACTTGTAGTATTTGCTTCTTGTATATGTATTTTCTAAAATATTTTAATTTTTAAAAAATTTTTCTGAAGTGAGAAATGGGGAGGCAATCAGACAGACTCCTGCATGCGCCCGACCGGGATCTACCTGGCATGCCCGCTAAGGGGCGATGCTGTGCCTATCTAGGGCATTGCTTCATTGCAATCAGAGCTATTCTAGCACCTGAGGTGGAGGCCATGGAGCCATCCTCAGCGCCCGGGCCAACTTTGCTCCAGTGGAGCCTTGACTGTGGGAGGGGAAGAGAGAGATAGAGAGATAGAGAGAAAGGAGAGAGGGAAGGGTGGGAAAGCAGATGGGCGTTTCTCCTGTGTGCCCTGGCTGGGAACTGAACCCGGGACTTCCACACAATGGGCCAACGCTCTACCACTGAGCCAACCAGCCAGAGCCCCTTATATATGTCTTGACTGGGCAAGCCCAGTGTTTTGAACCAGTGACCTCAGCATTCCAGGTTGATACTTTATTCACTGTGCCACCATAGATCAGGCAACTCCTTCAGTCTTCACTAACTTTCTTCAGGAGAGAGAGATCTTCCATCAACCTTGCTAGAGATTCTGAGGCTATCTCAGACCTATGAGAACACCTGCTCTATGCTTCTTGCTCCCTCTTGTGGCAAAATTCTTAAGTTTGTAAGCCTCTGGATCATGTAAACACTAGGTTGTGTGGAGAGCCTCTTTTATTTTACAAAGGTAGCACTAAAGCTCAAGTTTGTGGTCTCTCCCTGGCCCATGGATTTATCTGATTTTTGCATGTGCTCACTAGCCATCTGTAGGTGGTGTACACAGAGAGCTGGCCACAGGGTGTGAGTGACATATGCAGAACCCTGGAGGTGTCTCCATGGGTCGGTTTTGGGGATCCATTGATGAAGAGTTCCCAGTGGCTTGTTGACAGGCTTCTTGATGGTAACTGTGATACAGGAAGTAGGATCCATGTCCCTTTAATGTCCTCTGAGTGTCTTATCTGCCACCCTCTCATCTTCTCCCCTCCCATGCCCCCAGTCATGTAGCTCACAATGCAGTACTCTCAGGATCTCTCTTGACCCCAGGTTTTTCCACCTTAGTGTAGAGATGATGCAAGTAAAGTCAAACTGCTTCTCTTACTCTCTTCAGTGCATCCAAACTCATTCAAAGTTATTTATCTTATCTATTTATTTATTTATTTATTTATTTAGATAGAGACAGAGAGTCAGAGAGAGGGAAAGATAGGGACAGTCAGACAGGAAGGGAGAGAGATGAGAAGCATCAATTCTTCATTGCGGCACCTTAGTAGTTATTGGATTGCTTTCTCATATGTGCCTTGACCCGGGGGGGGGGGGGGCGGAGGCTACAACAGAGTGAGTGACCCCTTACTCAAGCCAGTGACCTTGGGCTTCAAACCAGCAACCTTTGGGCTCAAGCCAGCGACATGGAGTCATGTCTATGATCCAATGCTCAAGCCAGCGACCTGACGCTCAAGCTGGTGAGCCTTTGCTCAAGCTGGAGACCTCAGGGTTTTGAACCTGGGCCCTCTGTGTCCCAGTCTGACACTCTACATACTGTGCCACTGCCTGTTCAGGCTCAAACTAGTGTTTTAAGTTTCTTTGGCTATATACCCAGAAGTGGAATTGCTGGGTTGAATGGCAGTTTCATTTTTAATATTTAAGGAGCCTCCTAGGTATTGTATAATTATCTGCTCTACTAGCTTAGTCACAATGGAAAATTGACCAAGTTTGAATGAAGAACAAGTGGCTCTAGAATCTGACCAGATAAAGGGCTCTTAATTAGTGTCTTCCTGCCCAGCCTCCTCTCATGCCTCCCAGAGCCTCCAAACCACCTGTGATGGCCATTGGGTTGAGGTGTAAGTAACTATTCCCAGCCTAGTACGAAGCACAATATCTAGGATTGTTATAGCTAAGGGGCAAGTGTCCCATTATATGATTTCTTCTACTGGTTTTTCCACTTTACCTCATAGAGCCCTAGTGTTGCCAGAGAAAAATTTCAGAGTAGAACACGTGTGGATTTCTAAAGATGCTTACCAGTAAGAAGGCACAGAACAGGCTTGAGATGGAACATGGAGAGTTATAAATTGCCTCAAGATGGCCATGGAAAGACATGATGCTGATGCCCATGATCTAGTATGTCCCTAGGTAGATCACTCGTGGGGAGAATTATGATACTCCTTTCACAACCACATATTTTAGAACAAAAGTATGTCCAAAGATCTGTGCAAGACACCTGATTTAAATTAAAAGAGGCCCTGGTTGGTTGGCTCAGTGGTGGAGCATTGGCCTGGTGTGTGGAAGTCCCAGGTTTGTTTCCTGGTCAGGAAACACTGGAGAAGCAACCATATGCTTCTCCACCCATCCCTCTCCCCCTCCTGCAGCCATGGCTCAGTTGATTCCAGCAAGCTGGCCCCAGCCACTGAGCATGGTTCCATGGCCTCTACCTCAGGAGCTAAAAATAGCTCAGATGCTGAGCAATGGAGCAATGCCCCAGATGGGCAGAGCATTGCCCCATAGGGGGCTTGCTGGGTAGATCCTGGTAGAAGTATAGGCAGGAGCCTGTCTCTCTGCCTCCCCTCCTCTCACTTAATAAAAATAAAAAAAATTCAAAGTGCCCTGGCCAGGGTTCTCAGTTGGCTACAGCATCATCCCTATACACCAAGGTTGCAGGTTTGCTCCAACATCAGGGCACATAAAAGAACCAACGAATGCATAGATAAGTGGAACAACAAATCTTTTTCTCTCTAAAATAAATAAATAAATAAAATTTAAACTCAATGATTCTAAGAGGCCTCTCACTTCTCTCCAGTTATGAGATGAGGGAAGGTGCTGCTCTAGAGGGTGTCTTCTAAATGGACAGGGGGTTTCAAGGCCTGTCTGAGAACAAGTGCTCCTCGCCTAGTCCTTCAGTCTCCCTCAGACACACCCAAAGGTACTGGAAAGGAGTGTTGCATGTAAAAAACCAAGGTTCAGCCAAGTTTAACATTTGCTTAGCATATGAAAGCATTTTTGTTGTTTTCCAGTAATCATTTTGAGTATACATACATACTATTTTAACTGTGGTTGTGAGTTTTCACAAGTATACACTGACTGTGAGACGTGGAGAACACGTCATTGCTCCAAAAGAACACTCTTGTGATGCCCCTTTGTACTAAAGCTGGTTTTAGGTCCCTTTTCCAGACTGTAATAGAACTCGAACAACATATTGCCATGAATCATTTGTGAAATTTGATACCTTATTTGTGAAAGTGCATACTTTCTTGCAATGTTCTTCTGAGTTTAACATCCTGACAGTGCTCATTTAAGTAGGTGGCATACATTAGGTTTTTTTTTTTTAATAAATAAATTTTTATTAATTTTAATGTGGTGACATCAATAAATCAGGGTACATATATTCAAAGAAAACATGTCCAGGTTATCTTGTCATTCAATACTGTTGCATACCCATCACCCAAACTCAGATTGTCCTCCGTCACCTTCTGTCTAGTTTTCTTTGTGCCCCTCCCCTTCCCCCTACCCCTCTCTCTCCTTCCCTCCTTCCCTCCCCCCGCCCCCCATAACCACCACACTCTTGTCCATGTCTCTTAGTCTCATTTTTATGTCCCACCAATGTGTGGAATCCTGCAGTTCTTGTTTTTTCTCTGATTTACTTATTTCACTCCATATAATGTTATCAAACTCCCACCATTTTGTTGTAAGTGATCCAATGTCATCATTTCTCATGGCTGAATAGTATAGTATGGTGTATATGTGCCACATCTTCTTTACCCAGTCTTCTATTTTTTTTTACACTGATTAAAGCCTTTAAGCAAACTTTTGGCCAATACAGCAAGAATCCATAAAAGAGTAGTGTCCTTAACATGTTCACCAAGTCCAAATTGGCCCCAACGCCATGCCAAATCCCCCCAAAATGCAACCCAACCCCAGTTCAGTCTGTTAGGTATTGTCACAAGGAGCAGGAGTCCCGGAAAAGTCCACATCCAGCAAAAGTCCGCATGGCACTGGAATTGTTGTCACAATTCTATACTTTGAAGTTCATGTCCAAGTCCCAATGACCGCTGCTTCTAGCTGGTAATGATTCAGGTAGACTGGAAAAACCATCTGCAGCATGTGTGGAGATGGAGCTTCTGTTCGCCTCTGCCTGGAGAGATGAGACCAGGGTGCTTTTCCCTGGAGCTCTGTGACTGTGGCTTGGTAAAGAGAGCCGTGGGATACACTAAGCTGGATGGCAAAGGTAGATTCACAATAGAAGTTGGCAAAAGGGGGAAAGAGAGCTCTAAATTAGGAGTAGGTCCCAGCCTGAAATATGAGTGGGGCATTGAGGTAGGAGGAATAAAGGAAACACTATATATTAAACAAAACAGCAGAAAATAGGACTATCAACACCCACAAGAGAGATCTTTGAGGGAAGAATAAAAAACCCGACTATTCAGGCAAGACATAGTTAAGTGGCCCTTGTGCAAATGAGATCAGTTTACCTGCTTCTTGGAAAAAATACCCTAGGCTCGTCCACAGTGTCGTAGATGGGGCCAACGGCCCTGGGCACCTTCAGCCTTCAGGGCACCTTCACCCCAGCATTCTGGGCAAGGTTAGGTCATAGGTGGCTGGAGCAGGGCTGGAAGAGACTGAACCCTTCCTTACAGGAGCGAGGGGGAAGCCTACCTTCCAGTGTCCCTGTTTCCTCACAGCAGAGGCATGTAAGTCTGGCAGGCTTTAGCTCAATGACCTTCCTTTCCACTATTGAAGCAGGACCCAGATGGCATTCTAAGAGACCCCTTTGGGGCATAGGAGCCTTTAAGGGCGTATCCTAAAAGCTGGTAGTTCCCCTGATCTCTATTGGGCTTTTTCTGCCTCTTGGTATCTTATAGGCCATGCTCAGAAGATCTCGCTGAGGGGTTTGAGGATCCCCATCCGCCCATATAAATCTTTTCCATATATCTGGAGCTATTTGGTAAAAGACAAAACAGTGTTATTAGCAGGATCAAATAAAAGAAGGTAGTAGTTTGCAGGAGAAAAAGATTTGGCATCTCCTGTTCATCAGCATTCAAAAGAAATTTAAAGTTTTTTAAGTAAAAAGCATGATATGGTAGACCCGTAGGAGTTCCAGGATATGACTCTCTACTTTAAAATTTTTTTAAATTGACCTTAAAATATTTGCTGGGTACACTTTAATAATACCTTGACTTTAAAGATTGTAAGAAATACACATAATTTGAAACATTTGACAAAATACAGGAAATGCTTTTGCTACATATGCAGGAGCATTCTCAGTTTAACCAGTTTAGTAAATCCAATAATAGAACAATGCATACAGACAATGAGCTGTAACATGCTTAGCAGCCTCTCCTGTTTTAACAGAGGTTACTATATATCCAGAATATGTATCCACTGTATCATGGACATAGGACTGTTTGCCAAATGAAGGTATATGAGTAACATCCATTTGCCAAAGTTGTCCTGGTAGGGGTCCTTGAGGGTTAACTCCAAATGAAGGGACAGATTGTAGTATAGGACCCCTTGGACAGGATTTCCCAATCTGCCGTGCTGCTTCCCGAGAAAGTTGAAACTATTTACACAGGGCTGCAGCGTTCTGGTGATGGGTAGTATGAGACTGAATTACTCGATCTGTCATGGTTGCTCCAAATAATTTTTTTGGAGCAATGCCTTGATCAACAAGGGCATTCCCTTGTGCTAAATCTCCAGGGAGCATGGATTGAGCTCGAGTATGTCCTATAAAGCTCTATGTTGACATACAAGTCTTTGAAGAAGGAGGAAGTGCTGAAATAGTTCATCAGCATTTGTCCTTAAGACAGCAGTCTTTATAGTGGAAACACCATAAGTAAATATTTGCTGTCTGTATATAGATAAAAGGGGGAATATGGCAAATGCTGAAAAGCCATGATAAAGCCATATAATTCTAGTCTTTGAGCTGATTTTAAGTTGACAGTTTCCGTATAAAGTTGTCTATTGATTTGCAGGAGCGATTTGCCATTTAGTGGAAGTTTCCCAGAGCCATTGTTGATCCTTTGAAAAAAGGAACAACAATAATTGAGGCTCAAAATCTATAAGCTGTAAGGGTCGCCTATGCCCCTTGATAATCCAGGAGGCAACAATATCAAAATGTGGAAGTGTATTCCATGGGCTATTAGGTGGTTCAATGTGCCCAAGCTGTAGCTGCTCTTGTACCAATTGAGCAGCTGCCCTAAGTTTCTCCTGAGAAAGTGGCCATTGGTCTACCCATACAGGAATATCTGATTTCCAAGTAATTGGGTTTGCACAATGCATTCTTGAGGTAGCAGGAGCTACCAAGGCCCCTATGCTAAATTTTGATATCCTAATCCACACCTTCTGGTATTGGGTGCCACTTCTATGGGGGTGAGAATTCCTCACTGTTCTTTCCCTAGTCCCTTGGTGGGCAAAAATCCCCGATCAAGCATCTGAATACTGACTAAACCCTTAGGACTGACAAGCAACGCTCCCATATTTTTCAAAACATCTCTACACCACAAATTAACTGGCCATCCAGGGAGCACATAAGGCTTAAAAAATCCAGAATGACCTTCTTAATCTTCCCAATGTAGAAAACTAGAACCTTGTTGAGGGGATTTACTCTGCCCTATACCTCGTAATTCTGTGGCTGCTGCATGAGTGGGCCAGGAACGAGGTCTATGTAGCTTAGCAATAACAGATACATCAGCTCCAGTATCTAAAAGTCCTTTAAATTTATGCTCATGTATTGTTAGTTCCATTTCAGGGCATTCCTGACCTATTTATTTTAAATCCAATTGGCAAAATCAGAGGAGCCAAATCACCAATTTGCTTGGGGCCCTTTTGCAGGATGTTGCCTGAGAAGCAGAATTAGCATTCTTATACTATTTTTCTAACTGCCTGAATTAGCCGTGAGACAGATTCTTTTTTCTTTTTTTTGATTAATTTTAATGGGGTGACATTGATAAAATAGTCTTCTCTCACCTTCTAACTGGTTTTCTTTGTGCCCCTCCCATCCCCCAACCCCCTCCTCTCCTTCCCCCCACTCCATAATCCCCACACACTTGTCCATGTCTCTGAGTCTCATTTTTATGTCCCACCTATGTATGGAATCATATAATTCTTAGTTTTTTTTTATTTACTTATTTCGCTCAGTATAATGTTATCAAGGTCCATCCATGTTGTTGTAAAAGATCCAATGTCATCATTTCTTTCTTTTTTTTAATTTTTAAATTGATTTTAGAGAGGAGAGAGAAAGGGAGAGAGAGAGACAGAGAGGGAGAGAGAGAGGGGAGAGAGAAAGAGAGAGAGAGAGAGAAAGAAGGTGGGAAGGAGCTGGAAGCATCAACTCCCATATGTGCCTTGACTAGGCAAGCCCAGGGTTTTGAACCAGCAACCTCAGCATTTCCAGGTCAACGCTTTATCCACTGCGCCACCACAGGTCAGGCCGATATAATAATTTCTTATGGCTGGATGGTATTGCATAGTATCATATACCACAGCTTTTTAATCCACTCGTCCTCTGACGGACACTTGGGGCTGTTTCCAGATCTTTGCTATTGTGGATGATGCTGCCATAAACATGGGGGTGCATTTCTTCTTTTCAAACAGTGCTATGGTGTTCTTGGGTATATTCCTAACAGTGGTATACCTGTGTCAAAAGGCAGTTCGATTTTTAATTTCTTGAGGAATCTCCATACTGTTTTCCACAGTGGCTGCACCAGTCTGCATTCCCACCAGCAGTGCAGGAGGGTTCCCTTTTCTCCACATCCTCGCCAGCACTTATTCTGTGTTGTTTTATTGATGAGCGCCATTCTGACTGGTGTGAGGTGATATCTCATTGTGGTTTTAATTTGCATTTCTCTAACAATTAGTGATGTTGAGCATTTTTTCATATGCCTATTGGCCATCTGTATGTCCTCTTTGGAAAAGTGTCTATTCATTTCTTTTGCCCATTTTTGGATTGGATTGTATGTCTTTCTGGTATTAAGTTTTAAAAGTTCTTTATAAATTTTGGTTATTAACCCCTTATCAGACACATTGTCAAATATATTCTCCCATTGTGTAGTTTGTCTTTTAATTCTGTTCTCATTGTCTTTAGCTGTGCAGCTTTTTAGTTTGATAAAGTCCCATTTGTTTATCCTGTCTTTTATTTCACTTGTCTGTGGAGAGAAGTTGGCAAATATATTGCTGTGAGAGATGTCAGAGAGCTTACTGCCTATGTTTTCTTCTAAGATGCTTATGGTTTTACAGCTTACATTTAAGTCTTTTATCCATTTTGAGATTACTTTTGTGAGTGGTATAAATTGGTGGTCTAGTTTCATTTTATTGCAGGTAGCTGTCCAATTTCCCCAACACCATTTGTTGAAGAGGCTGTCTTTACTCCAATGTATGCTCTTACCTCCTATGTCAAATATCAGTTGTCCATAAAAGTGTGGGTTTATTTCTGGGTTCTCAGTTCTGTTCCATTGATCTATGTGCCTGTTCTTATGCCAGTATCAGGCTGTTTTGAGTACAATGGCCTTATAATATAACTTGATATCTGGAAGTGTGATACCTCCCGCTTTATTCTTCCTTTTCAAGATTGCTGAGGCAATTCATGTTCTCTTTTGGTTCCATATAAATTTATGGAATATGTGTTCTATATCTTTGAAGTAAGTCATTGATATTTTAATCGGTATTGCATTGAATTTATAAATTGCCCTGGGTAATATAGACATTTTAATGATGTTTATTCTTCCTAACCATGAGCACGGTATATGCCTCCACTTGTTTGCATCTTCCCTGATTTCTTTTATCAATGTTTTATAATTTTCCGAGTACAAGTCTTTAATCTCCCTGGTTAAATTTATTCCTAGGTACTTTATTATTTTGGTTGCAATGGTAAAGGGGACTGATTCCTTAATTTCTCTTTCTGACAGTTCATTGTTAGTGTATAAAAATGCCTCTGATTTCTGAGTATTAATTTTATATCCTGCCACCTTGCTGAATTCATTTATCAGGTCTAGTAGTTTTTTTACTGCGACTTTAGGGTTTTCCATATACAATATCATATCATCTGCAAATAATGATAGTTTTACTTCTTTTCCAATTTGGATGTCTTTTATTTCTTTTTCTTGTCTTGTTGCTGTGGCTAGGACTTCCAGAACTATGTTGAATAAGAGTGGTGAAAGGGGGAACCCCTGCCTTTTTCCTGATCTTAAGGGGATTGCTTTTAACTTTTGCCCATTGAGTATGATATTGGCTGTGAGTTTGTCATAGATGACCTTTATTATGTTGAGGTATGTTCCCTGTATTCCCACTTAGCTGAGAGTTTTGAACATGAATGGGTGCTGGACTTTATCAAATGCTTTTTCTGCATCTATTGAAATTATCATGTGGTTTTTCTCCTTTATTTTGTTTATGTGCTGAATCACATTGATTGATTTGCGAATATTGTACCAGCCTTGCCTCCCAAGAATAAATCCTACTTGATCATGGTGTATGATTTTTTTCATATATTGCTGGATCCGGTTTGCTAATATTTTATTGAGGATTTTTGCATCTAAGTTCATCAGGGATATTGGCCTATAATTTTCTTTTTTTGTGTTGTCTTTGCCTGGTTTTGGAATCAGAATTATGCTCGCCTCATAAAAGGAGTTTGGAAGTCTTCCTTCCTCTTGAATTTTTTGAAATAGCTTGAGAAGGATAGGAGTTAGTTCTTCTTTGAATATTTGGTAGAATTCACTTGTGAAGCCATCAGGCCCAGGACTTTTCTTTTTTGGGAGTTTTTTGATAGCTGTTTCAATCTCATTTGTTGTAATTGGTCTGTTTAGGTTTTCTGATTCTTCCAGATTGATTTTTGGAAGATTATATGATTCAAGGAATTTGTCCATTTCATCTAGGTTGTCTAGTTTTTTGGCATACAGTTCTTCATAGTATTTTCTTACAATATTTTGTATTTCTGTTGTGTCAGTTGTTATTTCTCCACTCTCATTTGTAATTTTATTTATTTGAGTCCTCTTTTTTTCATGGTGAGTCTGGTTAAAGGTTCATCAATCTTGTTTACCTTTTGAAAGAACCAGCTCCTGGTTTCATTGATCCTCTGTTTTGTTTCTTTAGCCTCTATGTCATTTATTTCTGCTCTGATCTTTATTATTTCCTTCCTTCTACTAGCTCTGGGCTTTACTTGCTGTTCTTTTTCTAGTTCTTTTAGATGTAGGGTCAAGTTACTTGAGCTTTTTCTAGTTTCTTGAGGTATGCCTGTAATGCTATAAACTTCCCTCTCAGGACTGCTTTTGCTGTGTCCCATAAATTTTGAATTGATGTATGTTCATTATCATTTGTTTGTAGAAATTTTTAAATTTATTCTTTGATCTCATTGTTTACCCATTCGTTATTTAATAACATTCTATTTAGTTTCCAAGTGTTTGAGTATTTTTGAGTTTTTCTGTTGTGGTTGATTTCTAGTTTCATGCCATTGTGATCAGAGAAAGGGCTCAATATGATTTCAATCTTCTTAAATTTGTTGAGACCACTTTTGTGCCCTAACATGTGGTCTACTCTAGAGAATGTACCATGAGCGCTTGAAAAGAATGTATATTCTGCTGTTTTAGGGTGAAAGGTTCTGAAGATATCTATTAAATCAAGTTGATCTAATATGTCCTTTAAGTCTGCTGTTTCTTTGTTAATTTTTTTCTTAAGGATCTATCTAATGATGTTAATTGGGTATTTAAATCCCCTACTACTATAGTATTGCTGTTGATCTCGCCCTTTAAATCCATCAAAGTCTGCTTTATATATTTAGGTGCTCCTATGTTAAGTGCGTCAATATTTATAATGGTTATGACTTCCTTTTGGATTGCTCCCTTTATCATTATGTAGTGACCTCCATTATCTCTAACTATAGTCTTTGTTTTAAAGTCCATTTTGTCTGATATAAGTATTACTACCCCAGCTTTTTTTTCATTTCCATTTACGTGAAATATTTTTTCCATCCTTTTATCTTCAGTGTATGTGCATCTTTTGATTTAAGGTGTGTCCCTTGTCGACAGCATATGTATGGGTCCTGTTTTCTTATCCACGAAGTTACCCTCTGTCTTTTGATCGGATCATTTAATCCATTTACATTGAAGATTATTATTGGTAAGTAATTGTTTATTGCCATTTATTCTTTAAAACAGTATTCCTCTTTTGCTATATTCTTTTTCTCCTTTGATCTGTTTACAACAGATCCCTTAGCATTTCTTGCAGCCTTGGTTTGGTTGTAGTGAATTCCTTGAGTTCTTTTTGTGTGTGTGTGTCTGTAAAGCTTTTTATTTATCCATCAATTTTAAATGATAGCCTTGCTGGATAAAGTAGTCTTAGTTGTAGGCTCTTGTTCTGCATTACTTGGAATATTTCTTTACATTCCCTTCTGGCCTCAAGTGTTTCTTTTGAGAGGTCAGAAGTCATCCCTATGGGGGCTCCTTTGTAGGTGATAGTCTTTTTTCCTCTAGCAGCTTTTAATATTTTCTCTTTATCACTTAGCTTTGGTATTTTAATTTTGATGTGTCTTGTTGTTGATTTCTTTGGGTTTCTCCTTAATGGAGTTCTCTGTGCTTCCTGAACATGAGAGATGCTTTCCTGCCTTAACTGAGGGAAGTTTTCAGCTATCACATGCTTAAACAAAGTCTCTACCCCTTGTTCTTTCTCTTCTTCTTCAGGAACCCCTATGATGTGGATGTTGTTTCTCTTCATGTTCTTACAGAGCTCTTAAGAGTTTCCTCAGACTTTCTGAGTCTCTTTTCTTTTTTCTGCTCTGCTTCCGTGCCTTTATTTATCATGTCCTCTAACTCGCTGATTCGATTCTCTGCTTCATTCATCCTGCTTTCAATTCCTTCCATTGTGTTTATTTCAGATATTGTATTTGTCATTTCTGACTGATTATTTTTTATTATTTCAATGTCCTTTTTTATATTTGCTATCTCTTTATTTAGGTGTTTGTAATGACTATCTATTGTTGATCTAATATCTTTGAGCATCCTAAAAATCATTATTTTAAACTCTGCATCTGGTAATTTGGTTATATCTGACTCATTCAGGTCGTTTTTTGGGGATTTCTCTTGGTTCATTTGTGTTGCATTTCTTTGTCTTTGCATATTCTCTGTGTAAAAGAAGGTTTTGGCCCCTGGAGTCCACTGGGTATGGGTTCTGTTCCCTAGGTATGGTCTGTCTGCAGGCTCACCACCCTCTCTTCTGTTGCTGCCTAGGGCTTTTGGGTTGGGGCGTTGCCGGTGCCTGCCCACTGGGACTGTTGCTGTGGTTTCCACCTCTCCTTCACGGGAGTGGCAGTGATTACGTGCTCAGGTGCACAAGCCTTGGTGGCCTTGGCCTTTGTCCTGCCCCCGTGGGTGGCGTTATGCTTGGCCCTGAGAGCACTGGCCAGCACCTTTGCTCAGCTGAGGGTCTCTCCCTGTTTCTGGGCTTTCACCCCACTCTTGCAGGAGGAGCTCACTCATGGAACAGCTGCTAGCCTTGGCTCTACCAGCCGGGCAGGACTGCGTGCCCATGGTCAGCTCAGTAGCAAAACTCTGCCTGTTCTGGGCTTTTGGCTGCACCCCTGTGGGAGGAGCCAGCTGCCAAGTCAGGCCACAAGCCTGGGTTCCACAGGTGGGGCAAGGCTGTGCTACTGCACCTTTGCTCAAGGGCTGGTCTCCACCCGTTCCAGGGTTCCCGCCCTTCTCCTGCAGGCTTGATTACAGGCTGTCGGCAGCTGGGCTTGACCGCTTTTGCACGCCAGCTGGGCAAGACTGAGCTCATGTGAGCTCAGTGGCGGCCAACAGGCTTCCGCCCCTGCCGAAAGAACCGTGCCGTGTACCGCCGCCTGCCCTCTGGAGAGCCCTCAGCCGTGTGGGGTGCAGGCGCTGCGGCTCAGACCCTAACATTCACTATTGTAGACCTGAAAGCTCCCTCCTAATCAACTCTGCTCTGAGTGCTGCAGCAGAGCTTGTTTGACTGATGTCCTCCTTCCTTTTGCTGGTATTGCTCTTTCCAGGGGAAATACTCACTTCAGATTTGGGGAGTGACTCCTCCCAGGGTTAGGGTGACTGCCTCCCAAAATGTTTCTCTCTGTGCCTCCTAGATTACACTCTCTTCCTGCTACTCCAGTACTCTCCTCTCTGCCCATCCCCAGGCGAGTGGTTGAGAGGTGTTCTGCACAGTCCCTTTAAGAAGAATCCTGGGTCTGAGAAATCAGACTCTTTCTCACAAACAGTATCCTGATTTGTTTCCAGCTAAATACTGTTCTTACACCTCTTCTGGGCTCTGGGGCTGCAGGCTGGGGCTTTGTTCCTGGGACTCAGGACCCTAGCCTCTCTGCTAAACTCATTTCCCGCCACACGAGTCTCTCCTGGCTGCCATTCGCTCTGGGGAGCTGGGCAGCCCTTTCCGCGTTTCCACTCTTCTCGGTGTGGCTTCTTCAGTGTTCCTTGGTTGAAGAGTCCTCTTAGTATAGTCCAAAGTTGGTTTTTCCAGATGATAGTTCTTAAAATTATTTTGTAATCCACTTTGGTTCTGGGAGGTGGATGTTGGTACGTCTGCCTACTCCAGCGCCATCTTGTCTCTCACATTAGGTTTGCAAAACCGAGATTCCACTCCTAATAAGCTGTGAGTTTGGGTAATAATCTGATCTGTGCTCAACTTTCTCAAATGTAAGATGAAGGAATAATTGATAGGGGTATCAAGGGAGAGACTAATTATTATGAAATGACAATCTCTACAGTGCTAAGAAAACATAAGATGGCAAAACATGGACAAAGGTTGGCTTTCCTTTGACCTTTAGTACTTTTGTGCCCTTCTAGTCCACATGTGCTGGAAGTCTAAACATAAAAACGACAGCTGTGAAAAGGAAGATAAGCTGTGGGGCTTAATGGATCATCGAAGCAAATAGTTTCCAAGTACTCCTCTTACCGAAAGGCACTACAAATTCCCCACATATCCTTTTGTTAAATTAGAATATTACTCAAAGTTATACCCTCTCTCTGCAGGTCACCACAATTAACCCTTGGATGACTGCTTTCTAAACATTCATAGCTCTTTTTGGTGTCTCCAGTAGGAAATAACAGCAGACTTGCATACATATTGCTTTATTCATATAGAACAAATTCAAGATGGGCTATAATACTACAGATAAATATAAGCTTTCCTCAAACTGAGAGGAACTCCGCGGTTTAACGAGGTATATATTGTGTCAGTCAGTATAGAAGCAAAATGAAAATGCCAAATACTATAACACTTTGAAATAGTTCAAACGATATTAAACCAAAAGTCACCACAAATATCTGTGGCCTAAATCAATAGGAAGTCTCAAGTCCCAGATAACCATGTCCAAATTTACGATCACATTATATAAAAATTACAAAAAATGAAGAACCATGTCTGTATCTTCATAGGGAATCTTTCCTGTTAAATACAAGAATGCAGGACTTTCTGCATTCCTGTCCTCTATTTCCAAACCAAAGCAGTTCCTAAAACAATGTTTAAGGTGCAGTACACAGTGGAAATTCAAGTGGTTAATGCTGAGGTCTGAGATTTGAAACCCCAAGGTCACCTGCTTGAGTATGGGACCATCAGCTTGAGTGTGGGATTATCAATATGACCCCAAGTGTCACTCACTATGGCTCCTACCTTCATAGAAAAGACATAAATATATATACCCCAGCTGCCCTATTATTTTTTAACATTCCATCAAAGCCTATTTCCAGCTTATAAACCAAAATGTTGGCATTTGTTAATCATCTCTCTTCTCACAAAAATATGAGCACTGGGACTACAAACTTATTTGTTTCTCATTCAAGTCCTTACAGTGCCTTGATTATTCGTGCTACACTGAGTGTTTTGAATCTGGTAGATGAAGCAGGCTTAAAAATTAGCATCAAGAGTCTAGTCTCTCTGCCTGGCCTGTGGTGGTGCAATGGATAGAGCACTGACCTGGAATATTGAAGTTGCTGGTTTGAAACCCTGGGCTTGCCCAGTCATGGCACATACTACAAGCACTGAATGAATAACTAAAGTAAGCAACTATGAGTTGATACTTGTTCCTCTTCACTCTCATCTCCCTGTAAAATCAATAATTTTAAAAAAATTTTATTTATTGATTTTTAGAGAGGAGAGAGAGAGAGAAAGAGAGAGAGAGAGAGAAGGGGGAGGAGCAGGAAGCATCAACGCCCATATGTGTCCAAACTAGGCAAGCCCAAGGTTTCAAATCGGCAACCTCAGTGTTCCCGGTTGACACTTTATCCCACTGCGCCACCACAGGTCAGGACAATAATTTTTTTTTAAGTGAGAGGGTGAGATGAGAAGCATCAACTCGTAGTTGTGACACTTCAGTTGTTCATTGATTGCTTCTCATATATGTGCCTTGATTGGGGGGGGGGGGTATGGCTCCAGCAGAGCCAGTGACACCTGGCTGAAGACAGAAACCATGGGGTCATGTTGATGATCCCACACTCAAGCTGATGATCCCGTACTCAAGCTGGTGACCTTGGGGTTTCAAATTTGAAACCTCAGCATCCCAGGCTGTCGCTTTATCCACTGCATCCAAACTGGCCAAGCAACATCAATAAATAAAATCTTAAAAGTATAGTCCTGAGCAAAAAAGGCTTGATTGGAATAGTGTTCCTGTCTTTCACCCTTGCTAGGTTTGTGTTCTCACACAATTTACCTAAACATATAAGCTTAATTTGAGTCATAAAGGAGACAAAAAGGTTTTATGTACTTTGCTAAAAAGGGAATTTATATCATTTAGGTACTTCATAAGAAAGTGTCCATCAGATACACCATAGAAACTATCACTAGTTAATGAGTAGATCAGACAAGAGCTGTTCCAGTGGATGGGATCTGGCCTTGCATTCTCTTATTGTGTTGAAGAGAAAAATGTCAAACACTTCCATCATTAGACAAAGTTATTCAGTGATCATAATGGATTAAAATAAAAATTAGGGTATTTTGTAACCCTATCTCTAAAATTGGTAAGAACATCTTCAAACCATAGTAATCACCAGAATTCCCCACTTAATATCATGACTGACTGGAGTTTCTTATGAGTTGATTTGGCTCTACTACACTGTTTTTACCTTTTAGAACACAATGCTTCTGATAATCAATGACAGAATTAAGTTCACCTCCTCATAGCTTCCAATACATCGAGAAATGTCTTGCTTCCCTGAATAGCAATATAATCATTTTGAGCATCCTCTTACTGGCAAATCCAGTCATTTAGGGTTTTCAGTCATTCTTAATAGTATAATATACACCTCTCTTGTTGACAATTGGTGTGATCCTGGTGGGTTTTGACAAATGAATGGAAAATTAGTTTCAAGACATAAACTGTAACTATAAAAGCATAAAAAAATACAATTTACCTGAGCAAAAAATAACCAAAAATGTATAAACAAGGTGATATTGAGTGAGAATATATAATTATTAACTTGACAAAATTACAAAGTTGATCAGAAAATGACTCATTACAATGTGATATTTTCATATACTATGTGCTTAGGAAATAAAAATCACAATAACTTATATACAAATTGTATGAAAAAGTTAATATTTCTAAAAACGTACAAAAGATTTTGTTTGACAAAGACACATTTTTAATCACACACAATTGATAACGTACTGCAGAATTATGTACAGCTGTGAGCAATGGGAAACATCCATAATTTGCCCACTATGCAAAAGGTGCTTAATCTCACATGGATGGAGTGGGTGGGAGAAATGACTACACAGGGAAGCAGAGGTACAAACTCCAACGTGGTTCTTCTGGATGGACGGCACCACTGCTGCTGTCATAGTGGCATTAGGAACACATGGTCACTAGGAGTACTACCAGAACAGAGTGTTTACTAATTAGATCTTATACAATCTAGACATGATGAGAGTCCAAGCATCAGCATCCAAACCATGCAAGTTCGCATTAGTTGCCTGGTAGACACATAGAAGATTACAGAAAAATTGAAACGATGATTTTTGATATGGAATGTATGAAGACATATGTGGAAACAAACCTACATCTCTGAGAAAATGGAAGTCAGGCAACTTATTGTGGTTTTGAGGATATTCTTCATTGGCAGAGCAAGGAATCAGAAAAATAGGCTGGAAGCAGGTGTCATTTAAACCCCTGTGCATATATCCTTCCTTGCATGGTGACTCCAAAACCTGGCTAATGCCTTCTGTACTTCTGCATTTCAAATCTCACACGAGTGAGGTGATATAAGTGAATTCCAACATGCAACCATAAAAGAAAAAGATTCTAGAAAATGTTACATTACCCAGGTGACATAAAACAATTTAGGAGAGTCATTTCTAAATCTGTTTTTAATTTAGTCTATTATTTAAGCCCTAGCCTGAAGAAATGACAAGATACACAACTGACTCTTGAACAACATGGATTTGAACTGCTGATCCACTTATTCATGGACTTTTTAAAATTTCTAAACATACACTCTGTGGCTGGAAATCTTTGTATGCAGAGGGCTGACTGTTATTACACTCAGATTTTCAAATGGGTGAGAGGTAAGCACCTCTCACCCCTGCATAGTTCAAGGGTCAACTGATATTCACATGAGACTATACTTTATGATAAGCTCTGCAATATTTACAAATTTATGCCATTTTTATTAGCACGTAAAATGGAATAAGGGTTTTCAGTCTGAAACAAAAGAGTAGGTTTTCACATAAGGAAGATGGAATACATCAGTGGTCCCCAACCCTCGGGCTGCGGACCGGTACCAGTACATGGGCCATTTGGTACCAGTCCACAGAGAAAGAATAACTAACTTACATTATTTCCGTTTGATACATTTAACCGCCCCACCCTAAAGGCCGGTCCGTGAAAATATTTTCTGACATTAACCGGTCCGTGGCCCAAAAAAGGTTGGGGACCACTGGAATATGTAACAGGTAAGGGATATCCAGTATTTTGCACAGGAGGCCAATAGGAAAATGCCCCCAAATACCAAAATATCATTTACCAATAACTCCTTATTTAAAAAATAGAAACAAAATCAAAGCTACCTGCATATTAGAAATACACTTTAATTTATCTATATATCAAACAGTCTCCAAAATGGAAAGAGAAAAATGTTTAGTTAACTGATGTAAGGAAAAAACACCTATTAATCTTATGTTGTATTGCTTAAAGAGTATTGCCTCAATGATAATTTTTGAAAGCAGTAAATATCCATAGTTCAGAGTTTCAGTTTAAAAATGAGGCACTGATAAAGACAATATAACTTTTATAATGATTCTTTCATATTATACTTTTCTGGAACATTATACATATTAATTTGTACCAGGTTTTCTCATAATACTTATATTTACAGGGTCTCATTCCAGAGGGAGTTGTCACATGTAAGGATGGAGGCCAACTGATGTCTTTTTCATATTGCTTACATTCACGAGGTTTTTGATACAGTATGAGATCTTTCATGCCTTCTAAAGGAGCTGGGACGACTAAAGGTTTTCCCACATTCTCTACATTTGTACGGTCTCTCGCCAGTGTGCGTTCTTATGTGTCCTCGAAAGGTAGTTCGATAAATAAAGGCTTTCCCACATTCTTTACATTCATAGGGTTTTTCGCCAGTGTGAGTTTTTTCATGTGTTCGGAAGGACGTATAACAACTGAAGGCTTTCCCACATTGTTTACATTCATAGGGCTTCTCTCCAGTGTGAGTTCTTTCATGTATTCGAAATGAACTGGGAAAATTGAAGGCTTTCCCACATTCCTTACACTTATAAGGTCCATCTCCAGTGTGCATTATCATGTGTGTTCGAACACTTGATGGGAAAATGAAGGCTTTCCCACATTCTTTACATTTATAGGGCTTCTCTCCAGTGTGCTTTCTCATGTGTCCCTGAAAGGTTGTGCGGTAAATGAAGGTTTTCCCACATTCTGTACATTCATAGGGTTTCTCTCCAGTGTGTGTTCTTTCATGTATTCGAAAGGAACTGGGCCAACTGAAGGTCTTACCACACTGTTTACATTTATATGGCTTTTCTCCAGTGTGAGTCCTTTCATGTGATCGAAAAGAACTAGGACAAATGAAGGCTTTCCCACACTCCTTACATTTATAAGGTCCATCTCCTGTGTGTGTTATCATGTGTGTTCGAATGCTTGAGAGAGAAATAAAGGCTTTACCACATTCCTTACAGTCATAGGGTTTTTCTCCAGTGTGAATTCTTTCATGTATTCGCAACCCTAAAGGAGAACTGAAGGTTTTGTCACACTGCTTACATTCATATTGTTTCTCTGCAGTGTGAGTCCTTTCATGTCTTCGAAAAGAACTGGGACAACTAAGGGTTTTACCACATTCCTTACATTCATAGGGTCTCTCTCCAGTGTGATTTCGTTCATGTATCCGCAAACCTAGAGGAGATCTCAGGGATTTACCACACAGTTTACATTCATAGGGTTTCTCTCCAGTGTGAGTTCTTTCATGTGCTCGAAATGATGTGGAACAACTAAAGGCTTTCCCACAGTCCTTACATTTATAAGGAGCATCTCCAGTGTGTATTACCATGTGTCTTCGAAAGGTTGTGAGCCACGCAAAAGCTTTCCCACATTCCTTACATTCATAGGGTTTCTCTCCTGTGTGAGTCCTTTCATGTCTGTGAACAGATTTGTGGTAACTGAAGGCTTTCCCACATTCCTTACACTTATATGGCTTCTCTTCATATTCATGATACTCATAAGGTTTGCGTCCAGAATGAGATCTGACGTGCCTATTAAGGGATGAATAACGCACAAAGACTTTTCCGCACACACTACATTGAAATGATTTTACTCCAGAAGTTGTTTTCTTATTCAGAGTAAGATCTGGAATCTGGTTGATGGTTTCTTCACACTGACTACCTTCTTTGCTTTCATGGGCTTTTTCTACCATATGATTTCTGTAAAATAATGATAATTATTTTACATATTATGTCATTAATGATTTCTTTGTTAATTTCTTATTTATTAGTAGGGTATTAGAATTACACTTTTATAATTTATGACAAAAGTGAAGGTTTTTCTATCCTTTCTGAATTATTTCAATATACTGAATGCTCTGTAAGAGGACCTGACCACAGTTATTATGAAAAGTGACATTAACATATGAGGTTAAGGGTAAGTAAATTTGAAGTAGGAATTGTTTTATTTTCTTGTTTTTAAAAATTCATGACATATTAGAATTCTCATGTGGAACGATGCTTTCTGTTGAGCAACTCACCTTAGATTTCTCTCTTGAGTACTGTACTGATTTTCAATGTTCTGTTCTTCCAATTTTTCCCCTAAATGCAGACCTAGAAAAGTAATTCCAAATTATTAGAAATTAGATAAATATTATTAGATTCTAGGTCCATAATGAGTTGTGACCATGCTTAGTTTATTTACTAATATATGATGCCTTTTCCACATTTTGAAACAACACTTATGTGCAAGAAATACATGTTCTTGGTCAGAGGAATGGCATGAGATGGCCCCTTGGTCTCTCCCCTTGAAGTTTCAACAATTTGAACAGCTATAGTTCAACAAAGGATTCCTGATCAATGCACAAACATGTCCAGAGAGATCTGAGCTATTAAAACATAGGAAAGTGGGCACAACAATGTGAATGTACTTATCACTACTGAACTTAATATACTTAAAAATGGTTAAAGATGGGGCCCTGGCCGGTTGGCTCAGTGGACAGAGCATTGACCCAGGGTATGGACATCTTGGGTTTGATTCACAGTCAGGGCACACAAGTGAAAGAACCATCTGCCACTCTTCCCCTCCTTCTCCCCCTCTTTCCCTCCTCCCTTCACGTAGCCAATAGCTCAACTGGTTGGAGCATAGGGCCCCAGGAACTGAGGATAGCTCAGTTGGTCTGAGTGTGTTAGCCTCAGGTGCTGAAAAAAAAAAAGCTCAGTTGATTCAACCAGCATTCCCAAACAGGGGTTGCCAGGTAGATCCTGGTTCGAGTGCATGAAAGAGTCTATTTCCTCTCCTCTCACTTAAAAAAAAAAGGTTAAGGTAATTTTTAAGTTATGTGTATTTTACTACAATTATATAAAATAATTAGTACAAAGCTATAATAATCAATGTAGTACAGTACTGGCATAGAAGTAGACATGTGGATCAACAGAATACTATTGAGAGTCCAGAAATAAACCCTTCCTTTTAGAGCAGCGGTTCTCAAACCTGTGGGTCACGACCCCGGCAGGGGTCGAATGACCAAAACACAGGGGTCGCCTAAAGTCATCGGAAATCCGATGGCTTTAGGCGACCTCTGTGTTTTGGTCATTCGACTCCCGCCAGGATCGCGACCCACAGGTTGAAAACCGAATGCTTTAGAGTCAACTGACTGCCAAGATAATTTGTTGGTGAAAGGACACTCTCTTCAACAAATGGCACTGAGACAACTGGATATCTACGTGCATTTCCCCGAAGTTGAACCCCAAACTCATAACACATACAAAAATTAACTTAGAATGTATCAGAGACTTAAGTTTGTACAACTCCATGATGTAAGGACTAGAACTATAAAACTCTATTAAGAAAAGACAGTAGTAAATCTTCATGACCCTGGGTTAGGCAATGGTTTCCTAGACATGACAGCAAACGCACAAGCAAAATAATAAAAATTAGATAAACTGGACTTCCTCAAAATTAAAAACTTTTTTTTTTTTTTTTTTTTTTTTTTTTTTTTTTTTTTTTTTTTCATTTTTCTGAAGCTGGAAACAGGGAGAGACAGTCAGACAGACTCCCGCATGCGCCCGACCGGGATCCACCCGGCACGCCCACCATGGGGCGAGGCTCTGCCCACCAGGGGGCGATGCTCTGCCCATCCTGGGCGTCGCCATGTTGCGACTAGAGCCACTCTAGCGCCTGAGGCAGAGGCCACAGAGCCATCCCCAGCGCCCGGGCCATCTTTGCTCCAGTGGAGCCTTGGCTGCGGGAGGGGAAGAGAGAGACAGAGAGGAAAGTGCGGCGGAGGGGTGGAGAAGCAAATGGGCGCTTCTCCTGTGTGCCCTGGCCGGGAATCGAACCCGGGTCCTCCGCACGCTAGGCCGATAAAAACTTTTAGTTCAAGAGACACTACCAAGAAAGTGAAAAGACAACCCACAGAATGAGAGAAAATATTCATAAATTATTTGATAAAGGACTTATGTCCATAATATTAAAGAACTTATATAACTAAAAAGTAAACACATAACCAAATTTTATAAACACGCAAAGGATTTATATACACAGTTCTCCAAAGATATCCAATGGCTGATAAGTACATGAAAAGATGTTTGACATCATCAACCACTAGGAAAAAAAAGTACTGTACATGAGACAATACAGATTAATCTTGAAAACATTACGCTAAGTGAAAGAAGCCAGTCACAAAAGACTACATACTGTATGATTCTACCTGGAAGAGGCAAGTCCACAGAGATAGAAAGTAGAGTAGTGATTGCCAGAGGCGATGGTGAGAAAAGAAAAAGAGTAATTGCTAATGGGTTTAGGATTTCTTTGGGGAATGAATATATTCTAACATACTATATGTTATGGTGTTTGTACAACTCTGTGCATACAGTAAAAACCACTGAATTATATACTTTGAAATAGTAAATTTGCCTGACTGGTAGTGGTACAGTGGATAGAGTGTTGACCTGGGATGCTGAGGTCCCCAGTTCAAAACCCTGAAGTCTCCAGCTTGAGCAGGGGAACATCAACATGATCCCAAGGTCGCTGGCTTAACCAAGGGGTCACTAGCTTGGCTGGAGCCTCCTGGTCAAGGCATGTATGAGAAGCAATCAATGAACAACTAAAGTGAAGTAACTATGAGTTGATGCTTCTCATCTCTTTCCTCCCACTCACTCTCTCTCCCTTCCTGTCTCTCTTTCTCAAATCAATAAAATAAGTAAATAAATATTAAAAAAGAAACAATAAATTTGTGGTGTGTGGATTGTATCTCAACAAAGCTATTAAAGTAATATATGTTTAACTAAACGACAACAACAACAACAACATGAAGATAGGCAAGTGGAAGTGAACCAGGGAGGTGGAAAGGGAGAAGAGCTGAGATGGTGCCAGTGACAAGGCCTGGAGCTCACTGTGGGTCTCAGCCTGGAAAGGGAAGAAATCAGGTTGCTGCAAGCACTCTTTTCAACAGGGAGGAGCAGAGAGATATAGTGAGCATTCCTGCAGGAGTTGTCAGTACAGGCTGAGACCAAACCCAGTGACCCGGGCAAGTGCACTACCTTGGCTGCCTCCCCCATCCTTACAGAGTGAGCAGCGGGCCCCAGAAGAAACTGTAGTAGCAGTGAGTATTGGGTTGCACAGTATATTATCTGCAAACCTGAGAACTGGTACTACAGAAACATTTTCCCCAAATGACAGGTGTACTCTGTGACCAATCTCAAGGTCAGATGGAGATACAGAGGGAAGGCTGCTGAGGTTTGCCAGTCACCATTACTGGGGGAGCAAAGCAACAAAGGTAGCAGCCAGCTTCCCCCAGCTTACCCCATGCCTACTCATCATGGCTTCATTGTATGCAGCATCTGGCTGCAAGAACATCAATGGGATTTCATGGATTTGGAACCCCTCAACCACCACATTCCCCTGTGAGGTTAGTCCCTGAGACTGAGGTGACCTGAACACAGAGGAAACATTCACCTTCCCAGGAAACATAGGATATCTTCCAACACTGAAGAGAACTGAGAAGTCAGAGACATGCAAGAGAACTAAAAAAACTTGTGCTTCAGTGTCACCTACTAGAAAACAACAAATAGACTTATCAATGTACTAGAGAAGTGCCACTCATACACAGATGCCTAGACAGAGAAGGAATCCATCAAATACCATGAATAACCTAGATAATGAGGAAGCTCAGAAAGAAAATGAAACATCTCCCGAAAATAAATTTATTGCATCTCAGCCTTTTGGCTAAGATCAAGTGTAGAAAATAAACTTAAAGGTATGGAAAGATGTGAGTTAAAAGACACAGAATTCAAGATTGTAGTTCTGAAAAAATGAGTTACAAGAACACAGATGAAAAGTTTAATGCTGGCCCTAGCCAGGTTGCTTAGAGAATTGTCCCAATATGCCAAGATTGTGGGTTCACTCCCCAGTCAGGGCACATATAAGAATCAACCAAGGAATGCATAAATAAGTAGAACAAAAAATCAATATCCCTCCCTCCCTCCCTCCCTTCCTCAAATCAGTACATTAAAACAAGGTTTAGGCCCTGGCTGGTTGGCTCAGCGGTAGAGCGTTGGCCTGGCGTGCAGGAGTGCTGGGTTCGACTCCCGGCCAGGGCACACAGGAGAGGCGCCCATTTGCTTCTCCACCCCTCCCCCTCCCCTTCCTCTCTCTCTCTTCCCCTCCTGCGGCGAGGCTCCATTGGAGCAGAGATGGCCCGGGCGCTGGGGATGGCTCTGTGGCCTCTGCCTCAGGCGCTAGAATGGCTCTGGATGCAACAGAGCAACGCCCCAGAGGGGCTGAGCATCGCCCCCTGGTGGGCATGCCGGGTGGATCCCGGTCGGGCACATGCGGGAGTCCGTCTGACTGCCTCCCCGTTTCCAGCTTCGGAAAAATGAAAAATGAAAAAAAAAAAATTAAAACAAAGTTTAATGAACTCAGAAATAAAATGAATGAACAAAAAGAGTACTTTACCAAAGAGACTGAAACATTTTTTTTTTGTGACAGAGTCAGACAAAGGGACAGAGAGAGACAGACAGGAAGGGAAAGAGATGAGAAGCATCAATTCTTTGTTGTGGCACCTTAGTTGTTCATTGATTGTTTTCTCATATATGTCCTGACCGGGGGCTACAGCAGACTGAGTGACTCCTTGCTCGAGCCAGCGACCTTGGGCTCAAGCTGGCAACCTCAGGGTCTCGAACCTGGGTCCTCTGCATCCCAGTCTGACGCTCTATCCACTGTGCCACCGCCTGGTCAGGCAAGACTGAAACTTCTAAAAGAACCAACTAGAAGTTCTAGTGATGAGGAACTCAATAAAAAGTGATAAAGAACAAACAAGTTAGTGTAGGAAATAGAGCTGACCAGACGGAGAAATGGAATAGAAATAGAGCTGACCAGACGGAGAAATGGAATAGAAACCCTATTCAAACAAATAATTGACAAGAACTTCCCAAACCTATGGGAAAAGCTACATCCTCAAATCCAAGAAGCAAACAGAACACCAAATTACCTCAATCCAGTAGGGCCTTTTCCAAGGCACAATGTATTAAAACCCAAAATTAGCAATAAAGAAAAATTCTCAAGGCGTCAGGGAAAAGAAGACAACCTATAAAGAAAGCCCTGGCCATATTAGCCTGGTTGGTTAGAGCTTAGTTCTGAAGTGCAGAGGTTGCTGATTTGATCCCTGGGTCAGAGTACACACAGAAACAAATTGATGGTTCTATCTCAGTCTGTCTCTCTTCCTCTCTCTCTAAAATCAATAAATTTAAAAAAATTTAAAGGAAAGCCCATTTGATTATCACTGATTTCTAAACAGAAACCTTACAATCCATTAAAGTGCAATCAAATATTCAAATTACTGAAAGAGAGAAATTACCAGCCAAGAATAATACATCCAGCAAAGTTATCCTTTAGATATGAAGGAGAAATAAAGACTTTTCCAAACATACAGAAGCTGAGGGAATAAACCACCAGAAGCCCTCTAGTGCAGGAAATACTCAAGGGGGTTATTGTACCTGGAACAAAGAAGCAAAGGTCACAAAACTATGAGTAAGGTCACCAAAAGGCAGACTGGAGCAGGAAATTATAACCCTTTCTTAGAATGGGGTACTATACACTTAAATATCATATAAAGGTTAAAGGAGGAAATAACATTAAAAAAGAGGAATTAGGCAATAGCTACTGCAATTCAGAAATGAATTCACAGTGTAAATAGGGTTAATTTGTGACAACAAAAACACAAAAGGTCTGAATTTGCAAAGGGTGATAGAAGTTAGGCACGTTCAGAAGAAAACTACTATATAGATTAAACTTTCTTTTATATATACCTAATGTTGACCAGACCAAAACCCCCCAATACTGAGACACATAACTTTTAAAAAGAGGAAAAAAGTATAGAATACTACCAAACAAAAACAACAGACAGAAACACAAAGGAAAAGAACCAATGGAGACACAGAGCTATCAAAAAACAAATATAAAATGGCTATAGGAAACCCACATGTAATCAATAATTACCCTAATCGTAAATGAACTGAATACATCAACAAAAGAGCACAGAGTAGCAGACTGGATCAGAAAATAAAACCTAGCCCTTGCCAGTTGGCTCAGTAGTAGAGAACTGGCTGGTGTGCGGATGTCCCAGGTTCAATTCCTGGTCAGGGCACACAGGAGAAGCAACCATCTGCTTCTCCACCCCACCCTCTCTCACTTCTCTCTCTTTCTTCCCTTCCTACAGCCATGGTTTGATTGGAGTGAGTTGACCACAGGCGCTAAGGATGGCTTTGTGGCCTCTGCCTCAGGTGCTAAGATTAGCTCAGTTGCTGAGCAATGGAGCAACATCCCAGATGGGCAGAGCATCACTCAGTGGGGAGCTTGCCAGGTGGATACTGGTTGGGGCGCATGTAGGAGTCTGTCTCTGCCTCTCCTCCTCTCACTTAATAAAAAAACAAAAACAAAAACAAAAAAACAAAACCCAACCAAATGCTGCTTTCAGGGGACACATCTAAGCTACAAAGACAAATATAGACTCAAAGTGAAAGGGTGGAAAATTATTCTCCAAGCAAATGGCATCCACAGAAAAGCAGGTATAGCCATACTCATATCTGACAAAATAGTTTTCAAGATAATAAGTGTAACATCAGACAAAGATGGACATTTTATAATGACAGAAGACACTACCTCAAAGAAGATATAACACTTCTTAATATATGCACCCAATCAGGAAGCACTAAAATATAAAGTGGCTACTAAGAGAACTAAATGGAGAAACTGACAAAGACACAATTATAGTAGGGGATCAAAATACTACATTGAAAGCTATAGATAGATCATACAAACAGAAAATCAATAAATATTGGCTTTAAATGACACATTAGACTAAGTGGACAAAATTGACATTTACAAAGTCTTTCATCCCAGAACACCAGATTATACATTCTTCTCTGGTGCACAAGAAACAGTTTCAAGAATAGATAACATATTGGCACACAAAAGTAGCCTTAATAAATTTAAGAAGACTGAACTCAGACCAACATATTCTCTGACCACAATGCTCTGAAATTAGAAATCAACTGCAAAAAGAAAGCAGAAAAAAACCCCAAATATGTGCAGAATACACAACACGCTATTAAAAAAATGACAGAGTAAAGGAAGAAATAAAAGTTGAGATCAAAAGATACATAGAAATAAATGAGATATCAATACAAGATATCAAAACTTTTGGAATGCAGGGAAAGCAATAATAAAAAAAATACTCATTTTCTAATTCACAAATGAAGGAATGTGGTCATCCCTACCTATGGAGGCCAGGTTCCTGAAGGTTTCCCGCATCACAGTTCTATACAGTGTCTTCTGTGAAGGATCCAGTAAAGCCCACTCCTCCAGGGTGAAGTTCACAGCCACATCCTCAAAGGTCACTGAGTCCTAAAACATTGCAAGTATGTGTACAGTAGGATGCACGAGACTGACAGCTCTAGAGATTTATACTCAATTTATAGGAAGGTTATATATGATCCTGTGGTCTCCAAACATTTGTGTCTTGGTCATCAGAAACTTACACTGTCCACACTTATACACTCATAAATATGCAAATTTTTAGGCAGTTTTGCTGTGATCACTTTAAGTATTATTACTCTCTAATGGCAGGGTCCACAGCACCTTGGAGAAATGAGAGAAATGCTATCCAAATGAAACAAAAATTTTAAGCACATCAAAACTCATCTTTTTATTACCTACCACTTAAGTCAGCACTTCATGATGTACAGGGTCAAATCTACCTGAAGTTTTAATAAATAAAAAACTGAAAAACTGAAAGCTTTTTCTTCTACTCCCCATCATCAAAGATGAGGAGTCCAGGCAGCCTGTTGAAATCCAACTTGTAACAACTTGTATCAGCTTGCCATCTCAACCTGAAGAATTCCAGGCCATTGGAAGTAGCCAAATTCAGCTGATTGAATGAAAATATTCTTGGGAAGAAGTAATACTTCCAACTTTCATAACATTTATCACAGATTCCGTTTACCCATTCTCTGTCCTATTTCGTAAACTAGGAAATTATTCAGAAGTTAGGGCTCAATTTAACATTATATGGCATATTAAAAAGGCACGATAACTTAGACCTCCATAAAGACCCTGTACACATGAGCCTCAGGGCTGCTTCAGACCAGTTTCTAGCACAAATACTGAGATGACAAGGTGCTACATGAGCTTTTTCAGTCAAACCTAGCAGTGTACCTTGGCTCTTGCTGACGTGGGAGAACAGATTAAGACAGTGGTTCTCAAAGTGTGTGCCAGGGTGCACTGGTGCACCCTATGGTATTCCAGAGAAATATGTGCCTGTTGGGAACCAAAAAACCAACAGGGTTTTTGGAGTTTAGATTTTTGGGGAACAGAGGTGTGGGAAATTGGCTGTAGCTGACAGTGTGCCCAATCCCCCACATCACTTGCCTGATTAGTTTGCAAAAGGCTATTAAGCTGTGGTGCTGGATTGTTTACACCTTCCCCGGAAAGACTGGAGGCAAGTTTCTTCTATTTTTTGTTTGGTGTAAAGTCAAGATGATATGTATGGTGGGGGTTTTGCACTTGGTAAAATTCTTGGGTTGCCTTGGAAACATGATCAAAGATCTCAGTGATTTGCTAATGGCCCACTTTACCCTATAAATAAAGCAAGATGCGGCTTTTGGGCACGTTTTGTTCTTGCCAGCAGTAATTACGGGGCCCTCCTGACCCCATATTTTCTTAATTCTGTACTGTTGCCACTCGGGACCTGGAATTACTAGCTGCGCTGGTTCGTGGCCTGTGCCCAGATATAAAAATAAATATAGTTACTCTATTATACCATTCATTACAGAAATACCACTGTTTTTGTTAACACATCATTATTATATTTATTATTAACACATTATTATATTGTTTTTAGGTAAATACACCCAAATAAAATAGATAGATTTCTCAAAAAGAAGCGTGATATTGAAGAATCCAATTCTGGAAGTGAGCAAAAGTTAAGTGTAAATAAAATAGGACTTGAAGGCTGATGGGCAGAATTTAATTTATAGTATTTTCCATCACTTAACACTGAACAATACAATTGGATTAGAAACCCATTCATGGAGGCTTCAAGTGATTTTGGTTTAACATTAACAGAAGAAGAACTGGCAGCTATATCCACTGATCGTGGATTGATAATTAAACATAAGGAATTGTCTCTTGAAGTCTTTTGGATTTCTATAAAAGAAGAATACGTGGCAATATCTAAAAAAGCTTTGAATATTTTACTACAATTTTAATATCCTATTTATGTGAATTAGGATTTTCTACCATCAACACAATTAAGAGTAAAAGAAAGGAATTCTTCAATGTATTGACGAGGAAATGAGTTTGCCTTTCAAATATATGCCCAAACACTGAAGAAATCTCTAGGACACATCAGGCTCATGTTTCTCATAAACACAAAGTGAAAAAACTTAACACTATAGCGCTGGGACTTGCCGAATTTACTAAATCCTACTAAGAATGTATCTCTATATATAAAATGATAACTTTTTTGTCGTTTTTAATTTTTTAACCCCTCTTTTCTACGAATTCTAAAAAGTATAACTCAAAAAATGTAACATAAAAAGGTTTTTTAATGTCAGAATTTAATTTTGTCTTATTTATTTTGTTTAATTACCATAAAAGCATGCCTGGACTTTATATATTTTTTCTTTAATATTTGACTTATTATAACATAGTTCTCAGGAATGTAAATAGTGCGCCTACAGTTATTTGTAGGATGTTAAATGCGCCCTGACCAGAAAGTTTGAGAACCACGGGGCTGAGAGCGGCACATTGCTTTCCAGTTAAGACTGAGGCAGAAACACGGTACTGGAGCCCTTCCACAACCACATCAGAACTGCAGCTGAACTACAAAACCACCATCATTCTGAATGCCTAAATCTGGCTGGCTGGAAATCCTACAACTACGAATTTCAAGAAGCCACATGGAGACTGGTAGGAGTGGTGGTGATACAGAATGGGCTGGTCCCACACCCACGTGTGGCAGTTTAAAACTGGAAGGGATATCTGGGCTGCAGTGGATCCCCCTGAGCAGCAAGGGTGTCCCCGCTCCACATCAAGCCTCTGGCCTAGGGTTCCAGTGCCAAGAAGAGACTTCTACATAACTTCTGGCTGTAAAAACCATTGGGGATTATGGCTGAGTGAGAAGGAGAGCTTTGGGAGTCCCAGGCAGCTCCTCTTAAAGGGCCCAGACACAGACTTCGGCAGACTGACTCCCTCTGAGCTCCAGCACTGGGGTAGCAGCTCGAAAGGAACCAAGGACATATGGGGAGGAACTGGAGTGTCTGGAATCGAAGCAAGATCTACGGCAGGGGTCCCCAAACTACGGCCCGCGAGCCACATGCGGCCCCCTGAGGCCATTTATCCGGCCCCCGCCGCACTTCCAGAGGGGACACCTCTTTCATTGGTGGTCAGTGAGAGGAGCATAGTTCCCATTGAAATACTGGTCAGTTTGTTGATTTAAATTTACTTGTTCTTTATTTTAAATATTGTATTTGTTCCTGTTTTGTTTTTTTACTTTAAAATAAGATATGTGCAGTGTGCATAGGGATTTGTTCATAGTTTTTTTTTTATAGTCTGGCCCTCCAACAGTCTAAGGGACAGTGAACTGGCCCTCTGTGTAAAAAGTTTGGGGACCCCTGATCTACGGGGTAGGGCAGCTTTCTGCCAGATAAAAGCGCTGGCAGAGGCCACTGTTCCTTTTCTGAGCCCTTCCCCCACAGAGGCAACAGGTGGGTGACAAGCTGAGTTTCCATCAACCTGGCTCAAACTGTTCACCTCACCCAGTTGATTCCCTGACACCCTGCCTTAGCTAACTTGTGGGCCCACCCAAGCTGTTTCCAGTGGCTTTTCCACACAAACCGCCTGTCTTGCCTCATGCTTCAGACTTTGCTAAAATTTCTCAAATGAGCAGCATCTGGTCTCTGCATACCTGTACCTCTCGCCAAGTGGCCCCAGGCTTGGTACTAACAGCAGTTGTCCTTAGTTCACAGCTTGGCCTCTCCTGGGTACCTCCAAGTCCAGCTCTAGTAGTAGCCTTCTGCACATCATGGTGGCTGACCTTGCACCTTTTGGGAGGCCCCAGAGGCAGTGCACTTGGTGGACAGCGTCAGAACATGCCAGATTATAACTCTAACACCTCTACAAGCAACACATTCAAGAGACAAACTCAGTAAGCACCAAAACCCCACTGAGGCAAGTCATATTTCACTGGGTCAACTCCTGCACAGCAGCTCCTCCGCTGTAGTTGCAGCCAATCGGCCTGGGGGTCAATACCTCCCAGCGATGCCAATAATAATTCAAGGCTCAACTACAAGAGGACAGTGCTCACATGCCACAAAGGGGTACACCTGGAATGCCCATCCCAAGAGACTGGGGAGGCTGTGCTCTACAGAACACCTACTACACAAGGCCACTCTATCAAATCTGGGAGACAAAGCAGCTCTACCTAACATACAGAAACAAACACAGGGAAGCAGCTACAATGTGGAGACAAAGAAATATGTCCAAAACGAAAGAACAGGAGAAATCTCCAGAGAAAGAACTAAATGAAATGGAGTCAAGCAAACTATCAGATACAGAGTTCAAAACAATGTTTATAAGGATGCTCAAAGAACTTAGTGAGGACAGAGAAACCATAATAAAGAACCAATCAAAAATGAAAGAGCCTGACCAGGCGGTGGCGCAGTAGATAGAGTGTCAGATTGGGATGCGGAGGACCGAGGTTCAAGACCCCAAGGTTGCCGCTTGAGCGCGGGCTCATATGGTTTGAGCAAAGCTCACCGACTTGGACCCAAGGTTGCTGGCTTGAGCAAGGGTTACTCAGTCTGCTGAAGGCCTTGTGGTCAAGGCATATATGAGAAAGCAATCAATGAACAACTAAGGTGTCAGAACGAAAAACTGATGATTGATGCTTCTCATCTCTCTCCCTTCCTGTCTGTCTGTCCCTATCTATCCCTCTTTCTGACTCTCTGTCTCTGTAAAAGAAAAAAAAAAAGAACTAACTAAAATGAAGAATAATTTACAGGGTATCAACAGTAGAGCAAAAGCAGCCATTTGAAATATAGAAAGCAATAAAAAAAAATCAGACAAAAAAAAGAAAAAAGAACTAAAAGAAGAGGATAGTGTAAGGAGTCTTTAGGCAACGTCAAGTGTACCAACATTCACATCATGGGGGTGCAGAGACGAGAAGAGAGCAGGAAACTGAAAACCTATTTGAAAAAATGATGACAGAAAACTTCCCTAACCTTGTGAAGAAAATAGACATGTAAGTCCAGGAAGCACAGAGAGTCCCAAACAAGATAAACTCAGAGATCCACAGCAAGATCCATCATAATTATAATGCAAAAGGTTAAAGATAGCCTGACCTGTGGTGGCGCAGTGGATAAAGCGTCGACCTAGAAATGCTGAGGTCGCCGGTTCGAAACACTGGGCTTGCCTGGTCAAGGCACATATGGGAGATGATGCTTCCAGCTCCTCCCCCTGCTTCTCTCTCTCTGTCTCTCCTCTCTCTCTCTCTCATCTCTAAAAAAAAAAAAAAGAATAAATAAATAAATAAATAAACAAAAGGTTAAAGATAAAGATAGAATCTTAAAACAGCAAGAGAAAAGCAGTTTAGGAACTCCCTAGAAGGGAGTTCCCATAAGACTGTCAGCTGATTTCTCAACAGAATCTACAGGCTAGTAGAGATTGGCAAGAAATATTCAAAGTCATGAAAAACAAGGACCTACAACCATGATTACCGAGCAAAACTATCATTTATTAATAGAATTGAAGGACATATAAAGAGCCTCCCAGACAAGAAAAAGCTAAAGAAGTTCATTACCACCAAACCAGTATTACATAAAATATAATATTTAATCTGACAGACCACTTTATTTAAGTTAGTAATAGTAAAAATGTATTCAATAACTATAGCTTATGGATAGGTGAAACAAATGACAGCAATGATAGAAGGGACAGAGAGACGAATTGAAAAAAATTCAGTTGACCCTAACAAGACAGGCTTGAACTGCATGGGTCCACTTAAATAAAAGATTTTTAAAGCCTCCTGAGCCAACTCTCCAGGTCCTCCTATAGATAATCAAAAAGGTAAACACAGTCCACAACTGCCTGAGACTAAACAAACCAAAGGGGAAAAAAATGGAAAGAAGAGCCTTCTAAAGAAGTAAAGTAACCAAAAAGGTTCCCTCTCCTAAGCAGCACCCACTTTTGCGCTGTGCTTGTTTTCTTAAAAAGTGTTTGTCAAGGACAAATACAAATCTTAAAGGGCCTTCTTTAAGGCTCTGGCCGGTGGCTCAGTGGATAGACCATTAGCTGGGGGTATGGATGTTCTGAGTTCAGTTCCTAGTCAGGGCAGGAGATGGAGAAGTGACCATCTGCTTCTCTCTCTCTTTCCCTCTTGCAGCCAGTGGCTCGATTGGTTCGAGTGTGGCCCCAGGTGCTAAGGATAGCTCTGTTGGAGTGCATCAGCATCAGGCACTAAAAATAGCTTGGTACTTGAGCATTGGCCCCAGATGGGGTAGCTAGGTAGATCCCGGTCAGGGCACACGATGGAGTCTGCCTCACTGTCTCCCCTCCTCTTACTTGAAAAAAAAATTAATAAAAAAAAAAAGTCTTGCCCTGGCTGGTTGGCTCCGCGGTAGGGCATCGGCCTGGCGAGCTGGGGACCCGGGTTCGATTCCTGGCCAGAGCACATAGGAGAAGCATCCATTTGCTTCTCCACCTCCTCCCTCCTTCCTCTCTGTCTCTCTCTTCCCCTCCCGCAGCCAAGGCTCCATTGGAGCAAAGATGGCCCAGGCTCTGGGGATGGCTCCTTGGCCTCTGCCTCAGGCGCTAGAGTGGCTCTGGTTGCCGCAGGGCGACGCCCCGGAGGGGCAGAGCATCGCCCCCTGGTGGGCGTGCCGGGTGGATCCCGGTCCGGCGCATGCGGGAGTCTGTCTGACTGTCTCTCCCCGTTTCCAGCTTCAGAAAAATACAAAAAAAAAAAAAAAGGTCTTCTTTAAAAATAGTAAGAGCCTTAGCCATCTGAACAAATAAACTTAACTTATACCAACTGTAATAAATTAGTAAACTTTTTGCCTTATTGTCTCTGTCTAACGGCTATAAAATTTTTTAAAACATTTTATTTATTGATTTGATAGAGAGAAGAGAGAGAGAAAGGGAGAAGGTAGGAGTGGAAAGCATCAACTCATAGCAGTTGCTTCTCATATGTGCCTTGACTGGGCAAGCCCAGAGTTGCAAACGAGCAACCTCAGTGTTCCAGGTGGATACTCCATCCACTGCACTACAACAGGCCAGGCAGCTGAAATTTTAAAAACAAAATTATCAGCCTGACCTGTGGTGGCGCAGTGGATAAAACGTTGACCTGGAAATGCTGAGGTCACCGGTTCGAAACCCTGGGCTTGCCTGGTCAAGGCACATGAGAGTTGATGCTTCCAGCTCCTCCCTCCCTTCTCTCTCTCTGTCTCTCCTCTCTTTCTCTGACTCTCCCTCTCCTCTCTAAAATGAATAAAAAAAAATTTTTTTAAAAACAACAAAAAAAATTTATCAGGTTTCTGGTTGCACTTGAATCTATATGTAGATATGTATCTCAGAGTATATTCAAAAAATTGGTTTGTGAGAAGCTCTGTTTAATCAACTTAAAAATCAGGTGTTCATATAAATTAAGATATATAACAGAAACTAACCCAAAAGTTTTTCAGGCTCTGGAATAATACTTTGTATTAAAGTTAATTAATACAGGCAAGTCTCTAGTTACCAAAATTAATATTTTAACTACTGTATTTTTCGCTCCATAAGATGCACCTGACTAAAAGACATATCTAGAGTTTTGTTTTTTTTCACACCTAGGGTTTTAAGGAGGAAAATAAGAAAAAAAATTCTGAACCAAATGGTGTGTTAAAATACTTAATAAAATATCTTATTTTTCGATCCATAAGACGCACAGGCATTTTCCCCTCCACTTTGGGGGGAAAAAAGTGTGTCTTATGGAGCGAAAATTATGGTATTACTACAAATTTATCAATAAAATGAACTTATCTTTGTTTCTCTGTAATAGGAAGTGAAAAGTAGATACCTACTCAACAATTATGTTTCAGTATTTTATCTTATTTAAAAATCATATAAGCCTGACCATGCGGTGGTGCAGTGGATAGAGCGTTGGCACAGTATGCTGAGGACCCAGGTTCGAAACCAGCTTGAGCGCCAGGTCACTGGCTTCAGTGTGCGATCATAGACATGACCCCGTGGTCGCTGGCATGAGAAAGGGGTCATTTGCTCTGCTAGAGGTACTCCCCCATTCAAGGCACATATGAGAAAGCAATCAATGAACAACTAAGGCGCCGCAATGAAGAATTGATGCTTCTCATCTCTCTCCCTTCCTGTCTGTCCCTGTTTATCCTTCTCTCTGTTTCTCTCACTCAAAATAAAACAAAACAAAACAAAACAAAAAGTGCAAACTGTGTCGGAGAGTGGGAACTTTGATTAATTTTTCCTTAAACCTAAAATGCTCTGAAAAAATGGAAGTCTCTGCATTTCATATCTACTGATTTTTTATCCTTCATTTGCACTTAGTTAAAATAAACAGAAATTTATATATACTACATTCTACTATTTAATAGTTTGTTTTTAACCAACTTTTATTCCTTTAAATTTAATTTTAACTTTTCTATATAGAAAATCATTCTAAGACCTAATTCTTTAAACTCAGATGAGTATAAAAGTGCAAACCATAAACTATAAAAATTTTCAGATCTCTTTTGAACTAAATGCAAAGAGACATAGTTTGTATCTCCACTTTATTTCACACTGGGGACTGTCAAAAGCGAGTAGTTTAGGTGTTTACTTTTACTCCTTGAAGCCTACTAGGATTTTCAAAGGTTTACATAAACTTGGGTTGTTATTCTCCTATCAATTCAAATAGAAAGTCATTTGCCTTAAGAATAGTATATGGCCCTGTCCTGGTAGGTTCAGTTGGTTAGAGAGTCCTCCCGATATGCCAAGGTTGTGGGTTTGATCCCACTTCAGGGCACATACAAAAACCAACCAATGAATGAGTAAGTGGAACAACAAATCAATGTTTCTCTCTCTCTCTTTAAAATCAATAAAAAGAATCGTAAAGCCTTTTAAATATCAAAGTTCTTTAGGGAACACACCCATATAAAAAATGATCTTAAACTGAAAAATATGCCCAAGAACTTATACATGCCCACCTCATAGCCTGAGATTTTGTTGCCTAAAATGAAACAAAAATTCTGCTTGGTTTCAAGATTTTCTTGTCTTACACATTTATTTTTCAATTAACTTACATTTATTTTCAAAGCCCAAGAAGTAAAAAATCTTACATACTCATACAGGAAATAAAATTGTGTATTGCCAAAAGAAACTACAGTTAAGCCCTGGCCAGCTGGCTCAGTGGTAGAGCATCAGCCCTGCCAGGCGTGTGTATGTCACAGGTTCGATTCCCAGACAGCGCACACAGGAGAAGTGCTCATCTGCTTCTCCCCCCCTACTCCTCTCGCTTCTCTTTCTCTCTTCTCCTCCCCTCCCACAGCCATAGCTCCATTACAGAGAGTGGCCGTGGGCGCTGAGGACCACTGGATGGCCTTCACCTCAGGCACTAAAAACGGCTCCCATTGCGATGGAGCAAGGGCCCCAGATGGGCAGGGCATCGCCTCCTAATGGGCTTGCCAGGTGGCTCCCGGTCTGGAGCATGCAGGAGTCTGTCTCTGCCTCCCTTCCTCTCACTAAAAATAAAATAGAAACTACAGTTAAATGACTGATATATTCAACAGATAAAGATATCTAGAGGAAAGAAATGCAAATTTTGAAATCAGCTCAGATAAACAGCCTTCACTTAAAAAGAAAAGCCACATTCAGAAAGTTAAACACATTCCCAAGCTTAGAGTCTTGACACTCCTGGTTGAGCTAGAACCTTTAAAGTGGGTTAGTCCTGGAGGAAGGACCATAGGTGACACCTGAGCAACCTCAGGAAAAAACATGGAGCTCCATACAGCCTCCCTTCCCCTGTAACCATGTAAATGATCCCTCCCCCAGGCTTCCCTTCTCACAAGTGAGGAACTTTTCAGCCTGACTCAGTTTAAGGGTCTGACCCAAACGAATTCCCAAATTTATAGAGCTTTTGTCCAGAAGACATAATTCCTGACCTTCATATACTTTCTCCATTGGCACAACTGGTTAGCATGTGGTACTTACAGACTTTGTCAATATACACATTAGATTCTGAGGGAACACACTTCATGGATGTAAAAAACAACCTGAAAAAAACGGCTAGGCCTAAGACAACTCTCTTTGCCCCTCAAGAGGAGTGGCTTATTTTAGAGTCGCAGGCCTCCATCCTCTGCTCCCCAGTCACAAAGTTTTGGATCGACAATTATAATTTAAAGGATATAAATTCAGTGGTACAAGAATCCAGCAAAATCACTTAAATCTAGTGTTTATGTGTAAGCAGGAAAGAAAGTAGTAGAGGCCTTTTAATAGTTCAACAAGGAAACCCACAAGTACCTATATTTCTATCAGAAGTGAATGTCAGTTAATTATTATGTAAAAAAAAAAAAAAAAAAGGAAACTGACTTGTAAACAATCCCATTGAAACACTTCTAGATGTTCTAAATCTAAGCCCTGACATACCATTTGAAATCATCCAAAAGGTAAGAACAGATATCAACATACTACCGACACCCATGGAGGGAGGGAAACAATTTTAACTAATGTACGCAATGCTTATATATTTTTCTAAAATTCACCTCTTTCTTGCCTCTTTGGAAATGTAGTACTTTTTATTGTACCCCAAGCACAAGTGATTTAAAATTTTTTTTAATTTATTGAAAAACCGATACAAGTAAATAAATCTTTTCAAAGTGACAAACGCAGAGAGAGGCAAACTAACCTGGAACTGTGCTGAAGGCACAGATCACCCAGGAGTTTCCCAGGAGGAGCATCCACCCAGTCGACTCCCCATTAGATGCCTGTTCCCACAGGGAAGATGGGGGGGGGGGGGGCAGCGGTTATTCCCTGCTTCCCTCTCAGGTAAAACGTACAGAAAACTACATCTTTGAAAAGAGCCACCCCTGGCACACTAGATCAATGATAAACAAAATACTGTGTCCGTCTGAACTGTACCGCGGAGGGCAAAGAGTTAATAATGATGCTATGAAATGGGGAGGGGAAGATGGCGTCTGGGAATGTGTGGAAAGATCCGGAAATTTAGGGTTAACAGCCAGCGCTAGGAAGAGCAAGGCTGGGGACGGGTCAAGGAGTTGACGCTGTACTTACTTCCTAAAGATTTGGAAAAGTGAGCAGAAAACAAGTGCCTTAGGGAGAAAAGAGGAACTAGGACCCTACAGAGCACAGCTCTCCACGCACAACCCTGGAGACGGAGGGACAATGGTCCGATGATCCTCCCCGAGGTCACCGCACCATCTAGGTAACCGGACGATGAGCACGGTGCTGGCAGAGCCACATGCAGCGCGCGCGCCTAGGAGGGCACTTGTGTCTGGGCCGAATCCGGTCAGCAGACTCCGGCGTGACCTGGGGAGGCCGTGTTCCACTTCAGCTGGTTCCAACCGGCTTCTCATCCCCGGCTCATCACACCCGCCCCGCCCACTCACCATTTCTCGGTTTCAGCGGTTCCCTTCCACCTTTCGACTCCCTCGCGCGCACGCGCGTGACAAGTGCAGGCCACAACCACAGAGTAAGTCGCAGCCACCTGAGTCCTTTAAGAGAAGCGAGTAAGCAGAACGCCGCTGAAGCAAGGATCCACTACCGACCACTTCACGCCGTCCACACCATTCATGCATGCCATCACCATAGTGCCGCCCCCACAAACAGTACCAAGAACTACCCTGATTGGACAGCCGCAAGGCCCCGCCCCATCATGGCTGAGTGACAAGAAGCCGCAGCCCAGTTTTTGAGTCACGGTGGTCTTGGCAATGGGCCTGAATCTGTCCTTTCCGGGACACCTTGTTTAACCATAAGGCAGCAGGCCACTCACAGAACTGTGACCCTGCTTCACAAACACACTCTTAAAAGTGACCTCACCATAGGTAATCATGAATCTGGCTCCATTTTGATCTCTGACCATTCCCAGCAGGTAGACTTCCACCCTTCCCTCCCCACCCCCAATTATTGGGCACTTTCAAGAACCCTATGGTCTCAGGGGCACTTGGCTCTGATAGGAAGTTTGAAGCCCACAGTTCTGGACCAGGCCCCAAGTCTCAGATGTAGCATGTGTGAAACATATGAGGCAAAGTAACCACTGGAAAACCTTTCCAAGGAATTCCATTAATACACACTTGGTGAAAGTTCAAAGAAGGCAAAACTGAAAGAACACTGCTCAGTGAAAAGTAACAGATGGCCAAGGTATAAAGACTAGAGAATCAGGTCAATGGTCATCTATGGGGCAAGACGGAGATGAGTCAGGGACGGGAGCGTCAGGAGACCCTCACCACTGACCGTAGGCCAGACATGAATAATAATGATTATTCCAAGGGTGTGCATACCGTTATTACTAAGTCTTACCATAATTCACTTTGTATAATCTTTTCTGGATAAATATATATTTTTAATTGGTTAATAAAATTAGGTAGGTTTTGGGTGTACCATTCCATAATACAGTGGCCCCTCATCTATTGTGGGGGTTAGGTTTCAGACTCCCCCATGATAGGTGAAAATCTGCAAAGTAGTAACCTTAAATTTATTTTATTTATATATATTTTAAGGCTTTATAAATCCACCCCACACTTTTTTTAATTAAAAAATTATTCTTTAAGACTTTATTCATTTTAGGGGGGGGAGAGAGAGAGAGAGAGAGAGAAAAGGGGGGGGGAGCAGGAAGCATCAACTCCCATGTGCCCTGAGCAGGCAAGCCCAGGGTTTCAAACTGGTGACCTCAGTGTTCCAGGTCAATACTTTATCCACTGTGCCACCACAGGTCAGGCCCCACCCTACACTCTTATAAACCTTTCCCACAGTTATTAGTGAATCGTGATATGGCATCCTCTGTACATTGCACTGTTTTCTGAGTATTTTTGGCAAAATTTTGAAGAAATTTAATTTTGAGAAGAATTTCATTTTTTTTAGCAAGAGACAGAGAGAGGGACAGACAAGGACAGACAAGACAGGAAGGGAGAGAGATGAGAAGCTTCAATTCTTTGTTGCGGCACCTTAGTTGTCCACTGACTGCTTTCTCATATGTGACTTCACCCAGGGGCTAGAGCCAAGCCAGTGACCCCTTGCTCAAGTCAGAGACCTTGGGCTCAAGTTGGTGAGCCTGCGCTCAAACAGGCAATCCTTGGGGTTTCGAACATGGGTCCTCCCTCTGTGTCCCAGGTCAACGCTTTATCCACTGTACCACTGCCTGGTCAGGGAAAAGAATATGATTTGTATATGTTTGTTTGCCCTGTAAAGTGGCAGTCTGAGTTTTTCTTCATGGTTTTGGCAGCAGAAATTGGTAACAAGCCATATGTCTATTTAGAAAAATGGGTTATGTACATTCATCACCATATATACCTTTTAAGAACAAAGGGTTGTATGCATTGATATGTAAAGGTCTGTGGTATTTGGCCCTGGCTGGTTAGCTCAGTGGATACAGTGTCAGTCCAGTGTATGGACACCTCTGGTTTGATTTCCGGGTTGGGCACACAGAAGAAGCCACAATCTGCTTCTCTTCCTTTCCCTCTTCCTCTTCTGTCTCTCTTACAGCCAGTGGCTCAATTGGTTTGAGCTTCTGCCCTGGGCACTGCGGACAGCTCAGTTGGTCTGAGCATCAGCCGCAGGTGCTGAGGATAGCTTGGTTGATTCGAGCATTGGCCCCAGACAGGGGTTACTGGGTGGATCCTAGTCAGGTGCATGCAGGAGTCTGTCTATCTCTTGTCCTTTCACTAAATAAAAGAAAAAAAGAAAGGAAAAGAAAACAGTCTGGAGTATTTATCAATAGAACAATTAAGTAAAAATATATTGCAATGTATATACAATGTTACCTCTTCTACAACTGTTATGGTCACCTGCAGAGTTGAGTGAGCCCCAGTCTGGGTTTGGTTGACAATACATTGCTGCCAACAGTATATGAAAGGGTTTATACCTTCCATAATGGGGAGGGCAGGGCAGGCTTCTCAAGCAGGTGGGAAATGCCTTGAGAGAGTAAGGAAAGGAGCCTGACCCAGATTTGTTTGTTTTGTTTTGAGGTTATGGGGTGGGCTAGGGTGAGATTTTGTATTCAAGGCAGGGGCTTCCAGGGATGGAATCTCTTGTCAGTGATAAAGGAGTGAGCACTCAGGTTTTCTTATCATCTTGTACAGATGTGGGCACAAGAGGAAGAGGGAAGATGAGGCTTTTTAAAGCCGTCAGCTGTCAATCATTAAATAATGGAGTCAGAGACTTCTGATTTCTCCTCCAGCATGTAAGGTGCTTAAGAACTCAGCAGAAAAGAAGCCTACACACTTAAAATCAACAACTCAGATCCATCAAAGCATTAATCCCAAGGCAAACTGCTGTTTCCCAAAAGAGACAGGAAAATAACCAGGTGGGAATATGCTCACAGTATCCTGCTTTTCTTAACAAGACCTGTCCTCCTCAAAGATTGTTTAGAGACAAAGTCTAAATGACTGAGATTTTAACAGAACCAAAGTGACATGGGGGAGGGAAATAGGCAACTTGAGTCCCCTCTACTCTTTCTGCCTGAACTAAGTTGACAGTGTATGTGTACAGTAGAGATAGACAGCAGCAGCAGCAGCAGAGGTACTGAAGGGTCCCGAGGAGCCCTCTGGTATCGGGGTGGTGGGTGGAATCAGTTGGCCACCTACTGACTGCCTTTCACCCTTTTTCTTTTTAAATAACTGTTTTACCAGATGGGCCCACCTCTTGCACAGAGTGTAGTCTTTCTCTCCCACCCCATCGCCAGGGTATGTGGGGGCCAGCCCAGCCTCTGCCACAGCTTCATTCTGACACAGATAAATCCTGGCAAAAACACAGACCCAGGACCACTTTAAGGAGGGCCCCAACCCCACACTCTTGCTCCCAAATGCCTAGAAATTCTCAAAACTGCCCACTCTGGTCAGCTGCACATAGAACTGAGGCTTGGCAAGCTCAGCAATGCCCCAGGTGTGGGGGGGCACAGCTCACAGCGCAGCTCCCCACCCCCCAGCAGCCTCGGTGCCTGCTGCCATCAGGCAGCAGGGCAGGTGAGCAAGTCAGAGCAAGAGAAGACACCCACAGTGGTGGTCATGTCGAGGCTTGTGGCTCATGAAGCCAACTGTTATGTTCACCTGCAAAGGTGGTTTTCATGTTGAGACAGATTCCAGCATAGCCAAGAGGGTAGGAAAAGGCTTACAAAAGATAAGATTTCCTTCTCTTACTTTTTTACAGGTGAGTAGTATTCTATTGTACAAATATACCACAGCTTTTGTATCCAATCATCTACTGATGGGCGTTGGGCTGTTTTTGTACCTTGGCTATTGTAAATGCTGCTGCAATGAACATGGAGTGCCTATATTCTTCTGAATTACTGTTTTGGGTTTCTTTGGATATATTCCCAGAAGAGGAATCACTGGAACATAAGGTGGTTCCATGTTTAATTTTTTGAGGCTAACTCCATACTGTTTTCCACAGTGGCTGCACCAGTCTGCATTCCCACCAGTGCACAAGGGTTCCCTTTTCTCCACATCCTTGGCAAAGCTTGTTGTTTGTGGACTTATTTTTTGTGTGTGTGTGGACTTATTGATGACAGCCATTCTGACAGGTGTGAGGTGATATCTCATTGTGGTTTTAATTTGCATTTCTCTGGTGATTAGTGACTTTGAACATCTTTTCATATGTCTATTGGCGATCTGTATGTCCTTTTTGGGGAAGCGTCCATTCAGGTCCTTTGCCCATTTCTTTCTTTTTTGTGTGTGACAGAGACAGAGAGATGGAGAGAGGGACAGATAGGGAGAGAAATGAGAAGTATCAATTCTTCACTGCGGCATCCTCATTGTTCGTTGATTGCATTCTCATATGTGACTTGATGGGGGGGGGGGCGGGGAGGCTACAACAGAGCAAGTGACTCCTTGCTCAAGCCAGCAACCTTGGGCTCAAGCCAGTGACTATGGGGTCATGTCTATGATCCAACGCTCAAGCCAGCAACCTCATGCTCAAGCTGGTTGAGCCTGCGCTCAAGCTGGCAACCTCAGGGTTTCGAACCTGGGTCCTCCATGTCCCAGTCCGACACTATATTCACTGTACTACTGCTGGGTCAGGCCCATTTATTTGGATTGTTCTTTTGGTGTTGAGTTTAATGAGTTCCTTATAAATTTTAGATATTAAGCCCTTCTCAGATGTACTGGCAAATATGTTCTCCCATTCAGTGGGTTATCTTTCACTTCGTTGATGGCTTCCTTTGCTGTACAAAACCTTTTTAGTTCAATGAAGTCCAATTTATTAATTTTTTTGTTTCCCTTGCCTGAGGTGCTAGATCACAACATATATGCAATGACTTGTTTTTATATAATGAAACACTAACAGGAGGCTCAAGAAATGATCAAAACTGTATCTGGGGGTGGCTGGAGTGACAGTGCTGCAGGGACCAGAATATATTTGCAGGGGGTCTTCTTACCTTAGACTTTTCTATCTTACAAATTTATTTAACTTAAAATACACATAGAAATTTACATCATACACCATAATTTACTATTTACTAACCATTCTAAGATTTAAATCCTTTAAACACTAATGGTTACAAATGTGTAGACCATTCAAAGAAAATGTTCAAAGCTCTTAGTGACTAAAAGAACATGGGACATTGTATTTGTCCCTCCGCAGGTCTCACATGTATTTTCAGGAATACACAGCACATTATGAAGAAATAGGAGTTTGAGTTTAGCCTCTTAAATGTAGTAGGAGTTTAAAGATTTACAAAAGCTTTGACTAGTTTTCTTCAAATCAATAATTAAAAAGAAATTCAATTGTTTTAGCCTTTTAAATTTCAATATTCTCTAGGGACATGGACCTACAAATACACTTTTTTTTTTTACACTCTTCTTCTCTCTCAAAAACAAATGTTTTTTCCGAAAGCTGTAGATACCTGAGGGCATTCTTGTTGAGCTACCAAAATACCTTACAATTTTCTTCCCTCCTTCACACATAAATACTGGGTTTGAATGATTTTTGCTGAACTATTCAAACACTGGGTATATGTATTTAAAATACCAGTGGTGGTCCACAGCAACTCCACTGGGGAGCAGAGCCTGAGGTCAGTGTCACTAAGCCACACCCCCTCACGCACACATTTTGAGCCTGAAAAGGGAAGTACTTGAAGGCCCAGTTATTCTTCCTGGGGGGGGGGGAGGTCTCCTCCTGCAGGTGTCCTACCTGCTCACATCCACCAGGGAAAGAGCCTGTACATTGAGAAGCTTCAGCCCTGGAAAGCTGGGGGTGGGGGCGGAGACACCCCTTCTGAGGTTTAGTTGTGGTTCCCCTGGGTCTGTTTCTAGGCATTGGGTTGAGTTTTGCATCCACAACTGTCAGTGCCTGCAGTCTGTAATTGGTGCACACTGTGAAAGTGAGGAGAGTTCTGTGTCCTGGGATTGTTTCTCATGTGTGCCCTGACCTGGGCTCAAGGCATTGCCTTTAGGATTGAGCCCTGATTGGGATTCAAACAAGAGACCTTCAGTATGGAGCCGGTGACCTCAGTGCTCCAGGCCAATGCTCTATCCATTGCACCTCTGGCCATGGCCAGAAAATAATGTTATTTCATTATTATTTCCATGCCAAGAAATTGTTCTGTAATCAACTGATCATACTTAAAACACTCTGGTGTTGCAAGTCTATGCCCTGGGATTCCATTCTAAATCACTCAATAGTAATGAAAAGTCCTCAGAAACACACCACAACCTCTAGGGAAAGGAAAAGGGGTAAACAATTTTTTTTTCTTCTTTTTCCAAGTGAGAGGAGGGTAGACAGACTCACGCATGCACCTTGACCAGGATCCACCGGCAACCTCATCTGGGGCCAAGCTCGCAACTGAGCTATTGTTTAGCACCCGAGGCAGAGGTGTCTGGTGCTGATGCACTTGAACCAATTGAGCCATGACTGCAGGAAGGGGGGGGGGGGGAGAGGGAGAAGACACGGGGTGTGTGTGTGTGGAGAAACAGATGGTCACTTCTGTGTGCCCTGACTGGGAATTGATCTTAGGACATCCATACATGGGGCCAATGCTCTACCACTGAGCCAACCAGCCAGGGCCAGGAAAACAAATTATAACACATGCAATGTAATGCTGTATCAATGTAAGAAATCTCAAACCTGTGAAGATTTTAAGAGTTTATTTGAGCCAAAGTGATGACATAAGCCATGGAACATGATCTCAAATAACAGTTTTACAGCTTTTTTTAAAAAAAAATAAAGCTTCTTTAGGCCCTGGTGGGTTTGCTCAGTGGATAGAGCATCATCCTGGAGTGCAGAAGTCCCAGGTTCAATCCTCAGTCAGGGCACACAGAAGCGACCATCTGCTTCTCTCCCCCTCGCTCTTCCTCTTCTCTCCCTCTTAATGATAGCTCAGTTGGTCCTGGTGTCAGCTTTAGGTGCTAAAACAATAGCTCGGTTGATTCAGCATCCGCCCCAGACCGGGGTTGCTGGGTGGATCCTGGTTGGGCCCCAAGCAGAAATCTGCCTATCTCCCCTCCTCTTACTTAAAAAAACCCCACTAAAAACAAAAAGAAAACTTCTTTAGTAACAAATTTTATTGTTTAAATATCTGTAAGTATTGTTATGTTTAAAAAGGTTAATTTCTTTTTCTTGACAGATTCAGAGAGATGGACAGATAGACAGGAAGGGAGAGAGATGAGAAGCATCAATTCTTTGTTGCAACTCCTTAGTTTTTCATTGGTTGCGTTCTCATATGTGCCTTAATGGGGGTGGGGGACAGCAGACTAAATGACCCCCTTGCTCAAGCCAGCAACCTTGCACTCAAGCTGGTGAGCCCATGCTCTAAGCCTGGTGAGTCCATGCTCAAGCCTGCAACCTCGGGGTTTCGAACCTGGGTCCTCCAATCCCAGTCCAACGCTCTATCCACTCTGAACCACCACCTGGTCAGGCAAAAAGCTTAATTTCTTACAAAATTCTACTTTCAATATTGCCAGATCACTTTACTTTCTATTTTATGCCACAATTTTTATAAACATGTATTTTCTTGAAGCCTCAATTTGCTGAGTTGTAAGTTAAAGGACTCTTTTACAAGTTTTCACACACACACACATTCATTAAAAAAAAAATTTTTTTTAATCTGCTGATTTCAGTGGCTGGGCGGGGAGGGGAGAAAGACAGACAAACAAGAACATTGAGCTGTTCCTGTGTGTCCTGACCAGACACTGGACCAGCAACCTGTGGGCTTTGGGATGATGCTGTTTATTTCTTCTCGGAGTTTTCTTGTGCATGTGAAGCCTGGTACTTGGCTGAATGTTTGTTAATAGTTCTCCCATGGATGTTTGTTCACTTTACCAATAATTATAAATGAGGAATTATGGCTTATCCTCTGAGTCTTCAAAGTTTAGAGCTGTTGTTGAAAAAATCTACTGTTTACAAACATTAGGGGATCAGGGAATGTACAGATAGTCCAGTACTTTCAGCCTTTTGTATAGTGCATTTTCACCAATGAAATAAGAGTTGGTTTTGCATCTCATTTGCATAGCTGACCATCTTTCTTTGACTTGTCGTTTGCTTTTCTGATGTTCTTGTTTAATAAAAAAAAACCAAATGCTTTTTTTTATTGCTTCATATTCATTTTGAAATATCCCCTAGTTTTTGTGAGCGGTATTCATTATGACATTTACAGTGTGAGTTCTGTCACGTTATCTGAGAGCAGCTCAATGACTAAAGGCTTTGGCACATAGTTACCATACACACGGATCTACTCACACTAAAATGCTTTTCTGAACTGGGGAGTATGACGATGAGTGGATCTTCCATATCGCTTACCGAGTGTTTCTTTAATGTGAGGCTACTGGTGTTTAAATGCTAAAGCTACAGTTGACTTCTCATCCACATTCACTATATGTATAATGTCATATCATTTCAGGTTGGAATACAGTGGTCCCTCATCTGTCATGGGGGTTAGGTTCCAGAACCCCCTGTGATAGACAAAAATCTGCAAAGTAGCAACCTTATATTTATTATTTATATCTATTTTAAGGCTTTATACATCCTCCCCACACTCTTACAAACCTTTCCCACACTCTTATAAATGCTTCCTATGCTCTTGTTGGTGGCCTCCCATTCCTCAGCCAATAGTATGATCTCACGCAGGCAAACTAGCTCAAGCGGAAGCAGCAGTAGCTGCATTTTCCATATGTGTGAGTCTCTGTCTACTCACCTGGCCTATGTATTTTATTTTGATTTAATATCCTTTTAATATCTTTTATATCTTTTATATTGTTTTCAATTTTTTAGGCTAGAAAATGCTTATTATACCGTAAAAATAATTAAAATAATAAATATATAAAAATACCTATATACTGCAAAATCCCGCAATATAGCAAAAAATTCTGCAATACAAAATTAGATAGGTACAATTTAAAAATCCATGATACTGCCCTGGCCGGTTGGCTCAGTGGTAGAGTGTCGGCCTGGCGTGCAGAAGTCCCGGGTTCGATTCCAGCCAGGGCACACAGGAGAAGCGCCCATCTGCTTCTCCACCCATCCCCCTCTCCTTCCTCTCTGTCTCTCTCTTCCCCTCCCGCAGCGAGGCTCCATTGGAGCAAAGATTGCCCGGGCGCTGGGGATGGCTCCTTGGCCTCTGCCCCAGGCACTAGAGTGGCTCTGGTTGCAACAGAGCGATGCCCTGGAGGGGCAGAGCATCGCCCCCTGGTGGGCAGAGCGTCACCCCCTGGTGGGCGTGCCGGGTGGATCCTGGTCGGGCGCATGCGGGAGTCTGTCTGTCTCTCCCCGTTTCCAGCTTCAGAAAAATACAAAAAAAAAAAAATCCATGATACTGTGAGACTGCGAAAAGTGAACCACAACAAGGCAAGGGATTGTATTTACTGAAGGGTTTCATTATTTTCTCTCCAGTGGTGGGGCCCCTCAGGCTATCTAAGGGAAGAACAATGACTGAAGGATTTCTCACGTGGCTGACACGTGTAAATGGCTGCTCCCCAGTGTGAGTTTTCTCTTGTCATATAAGATTAGCTTATTGACTGAAGGCATTCCCATACTTATAACATTGGAATAGTTTCTCTCTTGTGTGTGTTGTTATGCTGTGTAAGTTCAGAACTCTGATGGAAAGCGTTCCTACACGAGACATGAATTTGGTTTCTCTTGTGTGGATTCTTTTGTGTTGGCTAAGGCCAGAACTTTGATTAAAGGCTTTCCCACATTGACGACATTTATAACGTTTCTCCCCAGAATGGATTCTCTCATGTTTGCTAAGATAAGATCTTTGATTGAGAGCTTTCTCACATAGGTAACATTCATATGGTTTCTCTCTTGTGTGAGTTTTCTCATGTTGTTTAAGGTAAGAACTATGAAAGCTTTCTCACACTGATGGCATTCATATGGTTTCTCTCTATGGTGTGTTCTATTGTGACATGTACATTCAGAACTGATTGAAAGCCTTTCCACACATGAGACACATGTGTGCTTTCTCTCCAGTGTGGCTTCTCTTGTGCTGGCTGAGGCCAGAGCTTTGACTAAAGGCTTTCCCACACTGATGATAACATTCATAAGGTTTTTCTTCAGTGTGTATTCAATTGTGCTTTCTAAGATAGGAGCTTTGCAAAAAGCCATTGCTACAAAGATAGCATTTAAATGGTTTCTCTACAGCAGGGGTCCCCAAACTACGGGCCCGCAGGCCACATGTGGCCCCCTGAGGCCATTTATCCGGCACCCGCCGCATTCCAGAAGGGGCACCTCTTTCATTGGTGGTCAGTGAGACCACTACAAAGCACGGCGTCGCTCACGTACAGTACTACTTCCGGTGACGCGGGACGCATGCCTCACGGCTCTGGAAGCACGTCATATCACTTGTTACGGCTAGCAGTGACAAATACGGAACCGGACATTGACCAGCTCATTAGCCAAAAGCAGGCCCATAGTTCCCATTGAAATACTGGCCAGTTTGTTGATCTAAATTTACTTGTTCTTTATTTTAAATATTGTATTTGTTCCCGTTTTTTTTTTACTTTAAAATAAGATATGTGCAGTGTGCAAAGGGATTTGTTCATAGTTTTTTTTATAGTCTGGTCCTCCAACAGTCTGAGGGACAGTGAACTGGCCCCCTGTGTAAAAAGTTTGGGGACCCCTGCTCTACAGTGTGAGTCATCTAAGGCTAAAGCAATTACTAAAAGCTTTCCCACATATATGACATTCACATAATTTACCTCTAATGTGAATTTGTGTGTACTAAGGTGTGACTCTTCACTACGTGACTTTCTACACTGTTGGCTGACGTAAGGTTTCTTTCTTATGTGAATTAACAAATGTTGCGTCAGAGCAGATCTGTGAGTGAACCCATTACTCAAATCAATCCATTCCATAGGATCCTCTGTAGTGTGAGATTTCATTGGCACAGTAGGGGATATGCCCTTCTTGCTGATCTGAAGCATTACTATCATTTTTTGGTTTCTAGGAGATCTCTCGTGCTGCACTATGGCCTTGGAGAAGTCCAGTGCCTTCACTCCACAGCTCTTCTTCTTGCTCCAGCTGGAAAGCCACCACTGATCTGCTGATCTGATTCCCACAGACCAGTGGCTGATGTCTTCCTGCATCACATCTCTGTACAGCCTTCTCCGCTCTGTACCCAGCAGGCCCACTTTTCCTGGGTGAAGTCTACAGCTGTATCCTTAAAGGTCACTGATGCCAGTGGCTGCCGGGTCAATAACTCAGTGTACAGGTGTCTTTTTCTGAATTTGTATTCACAGACAGTTCCAAGCACAAAGCAGGTAAGTCAGAATCCAAGACTGGAGAAGATGGTGAAGCCAAATGGGTGCTGAGGTCAGTTACACAAAGTAGCCAATTCTCTTTTTCCAATGTCTTAAACCATTTAGTTTTTTCTTCTAGAAGCAAATGCTTGCAGCTTCTTTTATGCATTTGAAATGAAGGAGGGATGTAAAAAAAATTGGAGAAAATAAGGTGGGGATTAGGTTAAAAGGATACTTAAGATTATATGCTTGCTTTTGTGTTAACACCTCACTTTTGGCATTTCAAAGTGTGTTAACCTAGATGCACAAGAACAGTAGAGTGGCTGCCTTAAAACCTTTCACCAAGAATTTATAGGCCTGGGTTGTAACAACTCTTCATGACCGGCCCAGTTAGAAATTTATTATCAAGTCACCCTGTAAAGTTACTTTTCATAGAACCCCTCTTTTGGTCATAAGTCAATTTGAAGGATGCACTGATGACCAACCCTTTGGTTGGGTAGGGTGGTCTCACAGCACTCGAAAGGCTCATTCCTAGGAAATCTCAGTATTGACATTGTCTTGTGACCACTGGGGATAGGGCAATACTGTAATCATGGGATCTAAGTCAAATTTTTCCCCAAAAAAGGAAGGGCAGGTAAATGGAAGACAGTTAGGTCTTATGGCCTGCATTGTGAAAATACACTCTGGATCATTACTAGCCTATGAACTATCATGATCCGAGTATTGCCTTCTCATTTTCTGTATTTGGCATTTATTTTTATTTTTTAAAAATTTTTTTTTATTTAAATGAGAGGCGGGGAGATAGAGGGACAGACTCTTGCACGAGCCCCAACTGGGATCCACCCGGCAACCCTCATCTGGGGTGATGCTCTGTCCATCTAGGGCCACGCTAGCAATTGAACCATCCTCGGTGCTGGGGGCAAAGGTGTTCAAATCAATTGAGCCATGGCTGCAGAGAGGAAAAGAGAGAAAAAGGGAGAAAGAGAGAGAAGGAGGAAGGGGAGGTGAGGAGGAGCAGATAGTTGCTTTTCCTGTGTGCCTGACTGGGAATCAAACCTGCGATTTCCACATGCTGGGCTGACGCTCTACCATTAAGCCAACCAGCCAGGAATATGTATTTGGCATTTATTATAACATTTACATAAGCCACGAAAAGAGCATTACCAGATAGTTTATATACATGTTCAATAATAATAAACAATTGGACTATATAAAAACCCCAAAGAACAAGTGTAACTGTTATTATGACTAATATCATTAGCAGACAGGTAAAGACAATCAAACAAAATGAATTCTGAGTGCAATATCAATCTGTAGATATTTAAGTCTTGTCAATATCTTGGGATAGCTATCTACCTTTGCTGTCAGCAGCTCCTCATCTTTAAGGAGTTTCTGATGTCTGTAGACAGGGTTAGATGTCCATTCATGGTTAGCTCCTGATAAGATCCTTTCCAATGAGGTTGGAGTGTGTGTTTTATTAGATGTCATTTCCAGTAAACAACATCGTCAGGTGACCTTTAATGTCTTTGTCTTGTGGGAGTTCACTGTGAAAAGAAAACGGTTACCAACTTGGCATTTTTTTTAAATAACTCTATCTAAACATGGCAATAATGTAAGATGTTTCCTTTTCACAGCACCAGCTCATTCTTCTTCCATCTAAGTTCAGCTTAAATGCACTGTAATGTATGACAGAATAAAAAAACCTAAAAATGGGGACCCAGGGAACAGGGAAGAACCAAGCAGCCATCTTGGGTTTCCCAGAGTTCTGATTATTCTTTAATTTACAACCATTGTTTACCCATACAATATACCCTTGAAATTTTTCATCACTTATTTTACAATGCTTCCCGTGCAATTTCATACATAATGGTTTTAAAATTTTTAAATTAAAATTTATATTTATTTATTGATTGATTTTTAGAGAGAGAGAGAGAAAGCAGGGGGAGAAGCAGGAAGCATCAACTTATAGAAGTTGCTTCCTGTATGTGCCTTGACTGGGCAAGCCCAGGGTTTCAAACCGGTGACTTCAGGGTTCAAGGTCGATGCTTTACCCACTGCGCCACCACAGGTCAGGCTTCCCATGCAATTTCAAATCTTGAGATGTTTCATCGCCTTTTCTGAAACACTGTAAAGTTACTCCTAACATATAACGAGGATTTTAACCCTTAAAAACTCAATTTCTACTGAAGACTAAGAAATAATCTTAAATAACTGGACTATAGTTTGGACATTTTATAACCTCTAGATACATTTTTCATAGACACAAAAGTCATTATTAACATGGATTCATTTTTGTAAAACCCAGGCAAAAGAAGACCTGTCTGTTTTACTTAAACCAACAAACTTAAGCTAGCTTTTATTTACTACGCATTAATCTTAGATCATGTGGTCTTGAAATGCACGAGTTACTGTCTGTATTTCTGAGTTTTATGTTTATTTTAAATATTTTATTGAATTTATTGGGGTGACATTGGTTAATACAATTATATACATTTCAAGTGCACAATTCTATAATACATCATCTTTATATTTGACCCTCTTCTACCTCGTCCTACCCCCTTTACCTCTGGTAATCACCATACTGCTGTCTGAGTCTATAAGGTTTTTTTCCCCTAATCCCTTCACTTTTTTCTCCCAGCCATCCACCCTCCCTCCCCTCTGACAGCTGTCAGTCTATTTCTGAGAATGTTAGTGTACCCAATACTTACAAGTACTTGCCTTTAAATTAATTTTAACAATACCATTTGGAGGTAGAAAATTATCTCACATTTACAACATACATATATAGACATACACAGCACAGTTGGATCCAAATTGTCCTGGGGACAGTTATAATTTTTTTTCCTTCTTTTTCAAGTGAGAGGAGGGGAGACCGAAAGACAGATTTCCACATGCACCCCAATTGAGACTCACCCGGCAACATCACCTGGAGCTGATGCTTGAATACCGAGCTATTTTTACTGCCTAAAGCTGACACACTAGGACCAACAGAGCTATCCTCAATGCCTGGAGCCACACTCCAACCACTGGCTATGAGGGGAAGAGCCGGGAGAGGGAGGGGGAGAGGGAGAGGGAGAAAGGGAGAGAGGAAGAGAAGGAGGGGGGATGAAGGGAGGAAGGGAGGATAGGAGGGAAGGAGAGGCACACACACACAGAAGCACTCACTTGTTCCACTTAGTTGTGCATTCACTGATAGCTTGCCCTATGTGCCCTGACTAGGGATCGAACCTGCAACCTCGGTGTTTCGAGATGACATTCTAACTGACTGAGCTAACCAGCCAGAGCCAGCAAGCTTTTCCTAATTGTGCATGCAAAAATTGGTTTAGAAGTATCAAAGAATCCTCAACTCAGCCATCTTAGTATTAATGGGAGGCTGACTTCCAAGGGGCTTGTCCGGATGGAGACACAATTTACACCTTAATTTTGAGATCCATATGGCTTGAACAAACTTCTAGGGAAAACCATCCTTACATGCATGTTTCCAGATGAGCCAAGTGCCATGGATGTCCCTATAGGACTGCTTTACGCCCTAGAAGAAATTTTTCCGCAGGTAACCACACAGAGATTTTGAGTCACCTAAGAATATCTAAGCAAGGACCAGCAAGAGCTTATTGGACATCACCTAAACTGATACTTTCCAAGACATGAGCCCCTCTCTCAGCCTACCCATTTTAGGGTGCTCTGCCTTTCTCCCCAGGACGCCTGCTGACTTCTCTGTTTGGCTGTCATACCATGAGGTATGACAACTCCTGGTGCCCATGTCCATCACTGCAGAATCAGAGATCAAAACAACTATTGTTCCCCACTAGCTATTCAGGTTGGAGAAACAAGTATCCTTTCTCTTTGGAGCTAAAGAAAATTCAGTCTCTCATTTAATCAGCAAAGATTTTGTTCGGCCTCCCAGTAAGCAGTCCAATTAAAAAGCAAAATTAAAAGCAGCAACCCATTTCCTCCTCTTTCCCTGGGTTATCTCAACCCTTCTATAACTTGAGAATGGTCTAAGAACAGCTTAAACAAAGTCATGCCGCCTGGCCTGAGGTGGGGTAGTGATGCAGGAGGGAAAGAGAGAAAGAGAGGGAGAGAGAGAGATAGGGAGGGAGGGAGAGAAAAGATGGAGGAGGAGGGGTAGAGAGCAGAAGGGTCCCTGTCCTGTGTGTCCTGACCAGGAATCAAACCTGGGACATCCACACACCATGCCAACGCTCTACTACTGAGCCAACCGGCCGAGGCTGGAGAATTTTTAAAAGAATTTATTTGAGTCAAACTGATGATATATTCTGGGGAGCAAGATCTCAAATGCTCCCAAGAATAACAGTTTTGCACTTTCTTTTATGCATTTGAAATTAAGGAAGAAGTTAGGAAGATTACATGGAAGTGGGAGAAACCATGGTGGGGACTGGATTACAGGATAGTTAAAATTATGTGCTCTCATACAGCTTATAGGTTTTGAGCCTCAAAATTATTGTTGTTCCTTTTTTCAAAGGATCAACAACAATGGCTCTGGGAAACTTCCACTAAATGGCAAATCGCTTTTGCAAATCAATGGACAACTTTATACTGAAACAGTCAACTTAAAATCAGCTCAAAGACTAGAATTATATGCCATTATCATGGCTTTTCAGCAATTGCCATATTCCTCCTTTAATCTATATACAGACAGCAAATATTTACTTATGGTGTTTCCACTATAAAGACTGCTGTCTTAGGGACAACTGCGGATGAACTATTTCAGCAGTTCCTCCTTCTTCAAAGACTTGTATGTCAACATAGAGCTCCATGTTTTGCAGGGGTTCCCAAACTTTTTACACAGGGGGCCAGTTCACTGTCCCTCAGACCGCTGGAGGGCCGCCACATACAGTGCTCCTCTCACTGACCACCAATGAAAGAGGTGCCCCTTCCCGGAAGTGCAGCGGGGGCCGGATAAATGGCCTTAGGGGGCTGCATGCGGGCCGCAGGTCGTAGTTTGGGGACACCTGTTTTATAGGACATACTCGAGCTCACTCCATGCTCCCTGGAGCTTTAGCACAAAGGAATGCCCTTGTTGATCAAGCTACCCAAAAGAAAATTATTTGGAGCAACCATGACAGATTGAGCAATTCAGTCTCATACTATTCATCACCAGAACGCTGCAGCCCTGTGTAAACAGCTTCAACTTTCTCGGGAAGCAGCACGGCAGATTGGTAAATCCTGTCCAAGGTGTCCTATACTACAATCTGTCCCTTCATTTGGAGTTAACCCTCAAGGTCTCCTACCAGGACAACTTTGGCAAATGGAGGTTACTCATATACCTTCACTTGGCAAACAGGCCTATGTCCACGTTACAGTGGATACTTATTCTGGACTTATATACATAGTAACCTCTGCCAGAACAGGAGAGGCTGCTAAGCAGGTTATAGCTCATTGTCTGTATGCGTTGTTCTATTATTGGATTTCCTAAACTGGTTAAAACTAACAATGCTCCTGCATATGTAGCAAAAGCATTTACTGTATTTTGTCAAACCTTTGGAATTATATGTATTTCTTACAATCTTTAAAGTCAAGGTATTATTAAAGCATACCCAGCATATTTTTTATGGTCAATTTAAAAAATTTTATGACTCCAGGGAGTCATATCCTAGAACTCCTACAGGTCTACCAGATCATGCTTTTTACTTAAAAAATTTTAAATTTCTTTTGAATGCTGATGAACAGGAGACGCCAAATCTTCTTCTGCAAACTTCTACCTTCTTTTATTTGATCCAGCTAATAACACTGTTTTTTCTTTTTCCAAATACCTCCAGGTATACGGAAAAGGTTTATATAGGCAGATGGGGATCCTCAAACCTCTCAGCAAGATCTTCTGAGCATGGTTTTTAAGGTACCAAGAGGCAGAAAAAGCCCAATAGAGATCAGGGGAACTACCAGCTTTTAGGATATGCCCTTAAAGGTTCCAACGCCCCAAAGAAGTCTCATAGGAATCCATCTGGGTCCTGCTTCAATAGTGAAAAGGAAGGTCATTGAGCTAAAGCCTGCCAGGCTTACATGCCTTTGCTGAGAGGAAAAAGGGACACTGGAAGGTAGGCTTCCCCCTCACTCCTCAAAGGGAGTGTTCAGTCTCTTCCAGCCCTGCTCCAGCCACCTATGACCTAACCTTGCCCAGAATGCTGGGGTTTGCCCCTGAAGGCTGAAGGTGCCCAGGGCCGTCGGCCCCATCAATGACACTGTGGATGAGCCTAGGGTATTTATTCCAAGAAGCAGGTAAATTGATCTCATTTGCACAAGGGCCACTTAACTATGTCTTGCCTGAATAGTCAGGTTTTTTATTCTTCCCTCAAATATCTCTGTGGTGGGTGTTGATAGTCTTATTTCTGCTGCGTTGTTTAATATATAGTGTTTCCTTTATTCCTCCTACCTCAATGCCCCACTCATATTTCAGGCTGGGACCTACTCTTAATTTAGAGCTCTCTCTCCCCCTTTTGCCAACTTCTATTGTGAATCTACCATTGCCACCAGCTTAGTGTATCCCAAGGTTCTCTTTACCAAGCCACAGTCACAGAGCTCCAGGGAAAAGCACCCTGGTCTCATCTCTCCAGGCAGAGGAGAACAGAAGCTCCATCTCCACACATGCTGCAGATGGCTTTTCCAGTCTACCTGAATCATTACCAGCTAGAAGCACATTCCAGGTGGTTACTCTTGGCTTTCCTCTCATGTAAAATATGCACAAACAAACCTTTAAAAATGAGGTATTCATTGATAGTGGGGAAAATTATAAAATACTGCGTTTATTTGACATGCATCACTAAGGGCAAACAGCTGCTAACGATTCGGTAATTCAAAGAGAAGCTGAGGTCTGGGAATGCCTGGAGGTTCTGGAAACCTCGAGATTTATGGCCAGTCCTAGGAAGAGCTATACAGGGTCGTGTATTTGCGACTGCTTCCCACACACTAGAAAAAATCAAGAGAAAATGGTTCCCCTGGGTAGAAAGGAGGGATTGGGAACGCCACAGGCCACAGCCTCTTCTATGCATAAACCCCGCAGAATGAGTCACGACTCTCGCCCCCTCCCCTATGATCCTTCTGAAAGTCACCCCACCAACTGGGGTGACGCGGCGCCGTGGGCGAAGAGCTGCTTGAGAAACTCCTAGCCCGGGCCCACGCTGCGGCGCGCAGTGACGGGACAGGTCGTCCGGAGTCCCAGCTGCTGGCCCAGCCCCTCCGCTATGAGCCGGCGGGGTTGAAGTCCGAGAGGCGCTCCCGGGGGAGGCAGAATCCGGAGGTGACCGCGGGCAGACCAGGTACCACCACCAGGCCCTCGATCCGTCCTGGACCCGCACACTCACCATTTTCAGGTCTCTGGGATCCCCCGGCGTCATCCCTGTGGCTTCGCCGCGGGTACAAACCACAACCGGACTGACTTTGCGGAAGAGGAACGGGACAGCAGAGCGCACGTGACACTCGATAGCCAGCATAGCCAGGAGCATCCAAGCGCCTTGAGGAGAGTTGCTCCACCCAACTGCCCTGCTACACCTCTGATTGGACAGCTCGCAAAGACACGCCTCCCTGTTCCTGACTGACTACCCTAGGAACAAGTCGCAGACTTGAGCAGATCTAGTTTCCGCTTTCGGGTGGGATCTAAGGTGGCATGCTGATGAAGTAAAGCCAGCTGCGGCAGTTCCAACGTGTTGGGCCATTTGGGTTGTTATACTGGAACATCGAGAAATAGACTTTGCCACACAATTAAGTAGCCAAATTAAGGAGTCTTTATTTCAAAAGCCGGTAACCAACGAGGGAACTAGCGTTCCAAAAACTAGCGGCCCCAAACACACTCAGGAGCAAGCAAGCTTTTAAAGGCAAAATTACATTCTGGCCAGGGTATCGGGAGGAGGGGAAGCCTAGTAGTAAAACAAAGCAGTGAAATAAACTCATTTACAAGGTTTATCTATAGGATAAATTCTGGGAGAAACACTCTGGGTACATCTGCAACCTTGCAAAACTAGCCCAAGGCCACAGCCTGCAAAACTAGCTTGAAGGCCCGGGTAGGGAGTGTTTTAGAAAAAGTAAGATCAGCCAAAAGTCACTTTGCTTCATTTCGGGATGTTTTATGCACCTGTCTGTCTGCTGCCCAACAACTTTTTCCCCCCAGAGAGCATTGTCAGAGTGTCCGGGGTTCTAGGTAATAAAGAAATGAGCCTGACCTGTGGTGGCGCAGTGGATAAAGCGTTGACCTGGAATGCTGAGGTTGTCAGTTCAAAACCCTGGGCTTGCCCGGTCAAGGCACATATGGGAGTTGAAGCTTCCTGCTCCTCCCACCTTCTCTCTCTCTCTCTCTCTTTCTCTCTCTCTATCTCTCTCTCTCCTCTAAAATGAATGAATAAATAAAAATAATTAAAAAAAAAAAAAAAGAAATGAAGCAGAATAGGTGCTTCTAACCTGGATATGAGACAGGTAGCCTCAGTCTTCCCCTTGCTTCACTTCCTTTTATATTATCATTGGCCAAGCTTAGGCTTCTGTTGTTATTTAAGCAACTGCAATGTACCCAAGGCCAGGCATCGGAGACATATGGAGCCAAGATTATACAGTAGTCCGAGCAGCGGAGTCTTTGCCCAGTCTCTTAACCATAACGCTACATGAAGGGACAGAATGGAGACTCTGGGGGAGAAACTGAGGGAGACTCGCATTTCAGCCTTAGGAGTTGATATCACTGGTTTATGATTAAGTTTTCTTCTTTTGATCTGGGTATATCATTAACTCTTCATATTAGTCGATCAGGGTTTGATTCCATTCTTGGCACACTGCTTAAACGGGAGGAGAGAATCTTCTAAGAGAACTAGATGCAAATTGGAAAGAGTAGGGCAGGGTGATAAGGGGCCAAAGATGATACATGAGTACTGAAGAAATTTTCAGATAAAAAAAAATTAAATAAGCTGTGAACACCGACAGTAGAAAAGTGGGAAGGCAGGTTTGATGTCTAATCATAATTGTTTTGAGAGAAAACAATGGATCTGATACCAGTTGCTAGCAGAATCTTTGTTTCTGTCTAGAGAGGAGGTGAGGGGAAAGGGCAGCATGTTCAGCCAGACCTGTCTGTATGTTCCCTGGTTTGTAAATGGAAGTCCTTGCTACTGCCTTTGAGCTCTGGAACTGTTCTCTTTTCTTTCAGGGGGAAATAACAGATGGTCATGCTGGAACTGAGTTTATCTAAATCTTCAAAACCTTCTTGTGCACAATTTATGATGTCACCTTTTTGCAAATTCAGTGCTTTCTTGTAGTTTTCCTTTTGAGATAAGCCACAGGAGCCTCATTTTAGTTGGGCATTGCCTATTAGCGGCAAAACTCCTTTCTTATTTAATCAGCTTCTCCAAAGGAATTGTTAGGTCAGACAAAGGAGGGACGCACAGGCCTGATGAGTTTTATAAAGAAGTTTATTTATGCATCTGTAAAACAGATGGGCTGAGATCCTAGTGGCATCAGCAGAGAGCTGTAGGAAGGGGGTGTCTGATATAGGGGTTGCTGCAGGCATTTACTGGCATGGGGTTGGATGCACCTGGACATGATCAGATTAGCATGTTTTGGTTTGTTGCCTTTGATCATAGACTGTCTCCCTTTCCCAACCCTCAGGTCCCTCTTGATGGCCTTGTCCCAAGGACATTTCCCAGAACCTTCCCAGGATGGGAGAAGTTGCTTAAGGGCAGGGGGAGGTTGGGTGATGGAAGGGCTTAATGAAGAAGTTCCCCTAGTGGGAGGTTGGGTGAGGGGGAATTTGAGTTTTGAAGGGACTATAAATTTAAAGGAGCCCTGGACCCACACCGAACAGGAATAAGGCTGAGTCCAGGTAGATCCTCTCTCTGAGGGCGAAAAGATTTTGGCAGTCTAACTAAAAACAACACATGGAATCTGCCACCTCAGTCTCTCTTCCATATTCATTTCTATTTTTATGCATTTTGCTCATGGAATTCAAGTAAACAGGTCAGCATCTGTAAGCATGGAAGACATTTGAGTTGTTCAAGTGTTTGTGGCTGAGGTTTGGACAGCTGAAGCACTATGGAGAGGCTAAACCCTGACTGGCTGCATGGTTGGGAGGTGATGCTGACGTAGCCCCAAATCCTGGCCCTCTTGAATCCAGAATGTATTCAGTATTGTCGCACAAACTCTAGTTCTGGATGCTGGAAGTCCAAGATCAGAGTGCCAGCATAGTTAGTTTCTGGTGAGAGCCCACATCCAAGTCTTACTACATTTTGACCTTTGCTTAGGCAGGTGTCCCCAAACTATGGCCTGTGTGCCACATGCGGCCCCCTGAGGCCATTTATCCGGCCCCCTGCTGCACTTCTGAAGGGGCAGCTCTTTCATTGGTGGTCAGTGAGAGGAGCGCTGTATGTGGCGGCCCTCCAACGGTCTGAGGGACAGTGAACTGCCCCCTGTGTAAAAAGTTTGGGGACACCTGGCTTAGAGTGTTGAGGCTTTCACCCATCACTTTTTTACCTTAACATATGTGGTACTTTAGAGCAAGCCTATGGCAGCCCAAGGTATGTTCTGGTGGGAAGTTTGAAACCTCCGAGCCCTCCTTGTGCACAGGCACTCTTCTCCAGCCAAATAGAAGCTGAGATGTGTTCAATAAAACTCTCAGGTTTACATCTTACACTAGAAGGAAATATATTTTAGATAGTTTTTGAGTGTGTGCCTAGCGAATTTGTAAATGGCTATGATCTCCTTGAGGCAACTGAATTTCCATTTTCACCATTATTAGAAAAAAACAATAAAAATATATAAGTGCAGGTTGTACCTAAAAACTCTTAATATACTTAACACATTGACACAAAACTTCAAATGCATTTATTTGAATAGCTTTATTGGAATACTCTACATATACCAAAAAAGAATCCCTTTATTGTGTACAATTCACTGGTTTTCAGCACATTCAAAAATACTGAATCATCACTATTATTTATGAACACTTTTGTTACCTCAAAACAAATCCCTATGCCTTTTAACTTCACTTCCCAATCTTTCCATTCTCTTCCTCCAAGCAACAATGCTAGGCACCCTCTAATCTACTTTCTATCTCATTAGATTCCCCTATTCTAGATTTACCTGTGAATAAAATCACGTAAGATGTCTCTGTAAAAGACTTTTGCTACTTAGCATACTTTTCTCAAGGAATATCCATGTAAAAGAACATATGGTAACTTCATTCATTTTTTATAATCATTTTTACACTGCTTACATTCGTATGGTTTCTCTCCTGTGTGCAGTCTCTTATGTATCTTGAGGCCTTGGTGATTGCAGAAGGCTTTTCCACATTCCTTGCATTCATATGATTTGTCTCCAGTATGAGTTCCTTTGTGTAATTGAAGAAATAGTAATAAACAAAAGCTTTACCACATTTACATCCATAGGGTTTCCCTCTCTTGTGATTTCTTTCATGTACTTGGAAGCCTCGATGAGAACTGAAGACTTTACCACATTGTTTACATTCATAGATTTTCTCTTCTGTGTGAATTTTTTCATGTGCTTCAAATGTATGATGATACCTAAACACTTTTCCACACAGTTTACATTCATAAGTGTTCTCTCCATTGTGATATCTTTCATGTACATGAAAACCTCATTGAGAATTGAACACTTTACCACATTGCTTACACTCATAGGATTTCTCTCCTGTATGAATCCTTTCATGTGATTGAAAAACATGATGATATCTAAAGACTATTCCACACTGTTTACACTTATAAAGTCCATATCCATTGTGCATTGCCATATGTTTTTGAAAGCTTGTGAGCCACATGAAGGGTTTCCCACATTCCTCACATTTGTACTGTTTTTCTCCTGTGTGAATCCTTCCATGTGTTTGAAAAGATGTATGGAAATGAAACACTTTCCCACATTCCTTACAATTATAGATTTTCTCTTCAGTGTGCATCCTTTGATGTATTTGAAATAAACTTGAAGAAATGTAAGTTTTCCCACATACCTTACACTTAAATGGCCTATCTCCATATTTCAGATACTCATGTGGTTTGTGTCCAGTGTGACATCTGATGTGCACATTAAGGGAAAAGTCATGTGGTTTTACTCCAGTAGCTTTCTTGTTCAGACTGAGGTTTTCTCCATGTTGATGACCCTCTTTACTTTCACAGAGTCTTTCTACCATTTGACTTCTGTAAAAAATGAAAAGTACATTATTAATAATTTTATAATAGTTTTAAAAATATTTATTAGGACTTAAAGGAAAAATATGTTTCCTCACTTGTATGAATTCTCTGAAGTTGAATATACCAAATGCTCTCCAGGAGGATGTCACCCTTGCAATGATCAAAACAGTGATATTCATATATGGCGCTTATTAATACAGTTTCTAATTTTACAAGCACTGAATATTTATGTCACAAATAAAGGAAGTATTTCTGGTAAAAATTTTTAAGGAACAACTAAATTTGAAGCATGAGTTATTTTGTGTCCTTCTTCTAAATTCACAACATACCAGGATTCTCATATGAGACACTACTTCTATTATGAGGGTGACTCACCTTAATTTTCTCCCCTGGTTTTTGTACAGATCTTCAATGTCATGATCTTCCCATTTGTTGTCTAAAATGTAGACCCAGAAAATTGATTCTAAAATATTAAAAGTTATGAAAAAATTATTAGATTCTATTTTTATTGTTAGCTGTGCCCATGCCTAGTTTATTTACCAATGTCCTCCTTTTCCACATTCCACATCTTAGAATAAAGATAATGAGCAAAACATACTTGTTCTGTATTTGACCAAGTGAAGGAAAGTCATCCTCCTTACCTATTGAGTTCAGGTTCCTGAAAGTTTCCTGCATTACATTTCTATACAGTTTCTTCTGTGGAGGATCCAGTAAAGCCCACTCTTCCAGCGTAAAGTTCACAGCTACATCCTCAATGGCCACAGCATCCTAAAATATGCATCCAAGTGTGTTCACAGTAGGATGCGTGAGACTGAGTGCACATGACATCTCTACTCCATTTACGGGAAACTTGTGTATGATTCTCTCATCTCTAAACATTTATGCTATGACTTGATCATCAGAAACTTACTCTGTCCACACTTATTTCCTTATAATTTTTTTTTTGTGTGTGTGTGTGTGACAGAGATAGAGTGAGAGACAGATAGGGACAGACAAACAGGAACGGAGAGAGATGAGAAGCATCAATCATCAGATTTTTGTTGCAACACCTTAGTTGTTCATTGATTGCTTTCTCATATGTGCCTTGACCAGGGGGCTACAGCAGAACGAGTGACCCCTTGCTCAAGCCAGCAACCTTGGGCTCAAGCTGGTGAGCCTTAATCAAACCAGATGAGCCCGCGCTCATGCTGGCAACCTCGGGGTTTCGAACCTGGGTCTTCTGCGTCCAAATCCTATGCTCTATTAACTGCACCACCGCCTAGTCAGGCCTTCCTTATAAATTTCACAGCATGATGAACACTTGGAAATGATTTACACACCTTTACTGTGGTCACATTATATCTTATTCTTCTTTAATGGCAGGGTTCAGAGAATGTTGAGAAGTGACAGATATGCTACACAAATAAAACAGGTATCATCATTTTAAGGCGATCAATACCTCCTGAGAAAAACTCTTTTATCTCCTTCCTTATTACCCATTATTTACAGCTCTCCATGAGGCAGAGGGTCAAATCTGAATAAAATTTTAATCAATTAAAAATGGAATCTTTTTCTTCTATTCTCATCACCAAACATGAGACTATGAGAGACCAGTGGAAATCCAACTTTTAATAAGGTCTAGCTGGCCATGATCATCCCTGAAGTACTTAGGGCCTTTGGAAGTAGCCAGACAGAGCTGAAAAAATGGAAATATTTTTGTAAAAAGCTACTATTTTCGTCTTGTATAGTATGTCCCACAGTGGCAGTTCTGACTCTCTCTCTGACCAATATAAGGGGCTATAAAGTTAATTGGAATTTATAGAGTTCAGGCACTAGGAAAAAGGCACAACTTAAACCTCAAAATCCCTATACTCTGTGCCTCAGGGCTGCTTGCAGCCAATCACCGGCAGACGCGGCACACACAGTAACAATACGCCAGAAGTGCTCTTTGCGGCAGGAAAGAAGGAACAGGTTGAGAGTTGCCAATTGCAATTGTGTTCATTGAAATCCACAACGGTTTGAAGGCAAATCTGCCCATGAGTACAACACACATGAAGGACTCAACAGTGCTTTTCTCCAAAACACCATAAAATCTCCATTTTCAAATTGCAGAAGAAAGTGTTTCCTGACCAGCCACCCTGGAAGCTGTACTCCCAAATTCTCTAATCCCCAGCTCCCACGTGGAGTAAGGCAGCATTGCATCTCAAGCCCTGAACCTATGTCCAACCCCTGAACTGCTGATTGCACACGGCCAGGATGGTAGGAAGCGTTTGTTAAGTCGTTGGTAAGTGTGGGGAGAGCACGGCAGGCCTCTCCAGCTGGCAGGAAATGGCTTGAGAGCAAGAAGAGATGCCTGGACTTTTTGTATAATTGAAGTCAGGGGGTGGGTTAGAGCTCTGGGTCACACACACGAGCAGGACCTTAGAGGACTGAATCTCCTGACACCTTTATTTTTTATTTTATTTTTTTTGTATTTTTTTTTTCCTGAAGCTGGAAATGAGGAGAGATAGTCAGACAGACTCCCACATGCGCCTAACCGGGATCCACCAGGCACGCCCACCAGGGGCGACGCTCTGCCCACCAGGGGGGGGGGGGCGATGCTCTGCCCCTCCTGGGCGTCGCTCTGCTGCGACCAGAGCCACTCTAGCGCCTGGGGCAGAGGCCAAGGAGCCATCCCCAGCGCCCGGGCCATCTTTGCTCCAATGGAGCCTTGGCTGCGGGAGGGGAAGAGAGAGACAGAGAGGAAGGAGGGGGTGGGGGTGGAGAAGCAAATGGACGCTTCTTCTATGTGCCCTGGCCAGGAATCGAACCCAGGTCCCCTGCACGCCAGGCCGACGCTCTACCGCTGAGCAAAACGGCCAGGGCCTCTCCTGACACCTTTAAAGGAAGGAGCACCAAGGCCCTTATCACGTTGTGTAAATGTGGGTCAAAGCGGAATGAGGAGGGATGAGACTGGAAAGCTGTCACCTGTCAATTATTGAAAACTGAAGTCAGAAAATTCTGGTTTCTGGTTGGACATTTTAAGAACTTGGAAGCCATCATTACAGACCTCATAGGAAAACCAAGAACCCTTCAAATGAACAACTTTTCTTAGATTCATCTGAGGATGGTGGTCACAATAAACCACCATCTTCAACACTGCAAAAGAGAAAATAAATCAGCACTTTAAAATACAGTATGCCCCAAATATTCTCTTCTTATCAAGACCTGTAATGCAAAGATGAAAAGAACAAACATCACAAAACATGATATCCATGAACTGTGGAGCAATTACAGAAGATTAAAATACACATAATGGAAATACCTAAAGAAAAAGACAAGGGAACAGACAAAATAGGTAAATAGTAATCACTTGAGATTCTCCTAAAATTAATCATAGTCAACAAATTGTACAATTAAGAAGCTCAGTGAGCCTGGCCTATGGTGGCTCAGCGGATAAAGTGTTGATCTGGAAGGCTGAGGTCACTGGTTCGAAACCCCCAGCTTGCGTGGTCAAGGCACTTACGCGAAGCAACTACTACAAGATGATGCTTCCTGCTACTCAACCCCCCAACCCCTTGTCTCCTCTAAGGAAAAAAAAAGCAGTTTAGTGAACACTAAATATGGAAAACATCAGAAATGTACACAAAGTATGTTTGTTTAAACTAGAGAAACCTCAAAGATAAAAATATACTGAAAAATAACCAGAAGGGAAAACATACTTTAGGTATAGAGAGAGAAAAAAAAAAGAAATCAGACTTCTCAGAAATCATGCAAGCAAGAAGAGAGTGGAATAATGTGTCTGTTTATTTACTTATTTATTTTTAAATGTTTAAAGTGTGAGAGAGAAAAAAAATCTCCTAATTTGGAAAGCCAAAAGCTGGTCCATTGAAAAAAATTAATAAAATTGATAAATATCTAGTCAAGATAATTAAAAGGAAAGGTAGAAATTACTAATATCGGAAGTGAAAAGGGCAAATGAACAAGAGGAGGGGTTTTATATCATCTAACATGCATTCATGATAATCTAGTAATAGAGTAAAATTCTCTCCTTGAGAAAGAACATCACAATACCTATTGCTAACATCATACTTAGCGAGAAACTAGATGCTTGTATGGTAAGCTGAGGAGAAGAGCAAGGTTTCCTCTCACCAATTCCATTCAACACTGTACTGGAAGTCCCAGCCATATCATAAGAAAAGGATATAAAAGGCAAACAGAATGAGAAGCAAGAAACAAAATTGTCTTTCTTCCATATGATACAACTGTCTATGAAAACCCCCACAATAACAGAGATAATGCCTGAAGTAGCCAGGTTGAAGGATATGTCAACTGGTTCCCTATAGAGGTACACAAATACAGGAAACTGATCTTTGACAAATTAAATAGAGGCAATATAAGAAAAAAAAACTTTTATTTTTTCATTTTTAAAATTTATTTTTATTATTTTATTTTATTTTGAGAGAGGCAAGGAGAGAGAGACAGCAACACTGAGCTGCTTCGGTATGTGACCTGACTGGGAAATTGAACCAGCAACTTCCACGCTCTGGGATGATACTGCAACCAATTGAGCTATCTGGACAGGGCTTAATTTTTCTTTTTTTCTTAAGAGATAGGGAAAGAAAAAGAGAAGGAGGGGAGGGGAAAGGGAAGCATTAATTTGTTACTCCACTCAGTCATGCAATCATTGCTTGCCTCCCGTGTGTGCCCTGAGCAGGGATTGAACCTGCAACCTTGTTGTTTCGGGATGACTCTTAACCGACTGAGCTAACCTGCCAGGGCCTTTTATATTTTCTTTGAGAAAAAGAGGGAGAGAGACAGGGAGATGAGAAGCCTCAATTTGCAGTTGTATCTTTTCTTCTTCTTTTTTTTTTTTTTACAGAGACAGAGTCAGAGACAGGGATAGATAGGAACAGACAGACAGGAATGGAGAGAGATGAGAAGCATCAATCATCAGTTTTTTGTTGTTACACCTTAGTTGTTCATTGATTGCTTTCTCATATGTGCCTTGACTGTGGGGCTACAGCAGACCGAGTAACCCCTTGCTCGAGCCAGCAACCCTGGATCTAAGTTGGTGAGTTTTTGCTCTAACCAGATGAGCCCGTGCTCAAGCTAGTGACCTCGGGGTCTTGAACCTGGGTCCTCCACATCCCAGTCCAATGCTCTATCCACTGTGCCACCTCCTGGTCAGCCTGCATAATTTTTTAGTTATTTACTGATTGCTTCTCATATTAGCCTTAACTGGGGTGGGGGGACTCAGGCCAGTGATCTTGTGATCATGTTGATGATCCCATGCTCAAGCTGGGTGAGCCCACACTCAAGCCAGTGTCCTCAGGGCCTTGAACCTGGGACCTTAGCATCCTAGGTCAACGCTCTATCCACTGTGCCATCACCCATGAAACAAAAAGAAAGTCTTTTAAATAAACCATGCTGGAAATAATAGATATCTACATACAACACACACACAGACTTATACTTTGCACAAAAATTAACTCAAAATAGATTATACATATAAATGTAAAATGCAAAAGTAAAAATACTTTCTAAAATGTAATATATGAGAAAATCTAGGTGATCTTGTGTTTAGTGATATATATATATATTTTAGATAAGATATGAAAACCAAAAGTTTCACTTCATTAAAATGAAACACCTCTTTTTTCAAGAGTTTTTTCAGTATGAGAAAATCTTTTTTTTCTTAAGATTTTATTTATTGATTTTAGTAAGAGGAGAGAGAAAGGGGGTGGGGAACAGGAATGTACATGCCTTGACCCAGGCAAGCCCAGGGTTTCTAACTGGTGACCTCAGACTTCTAAGTTGACACTTTATCCACTTTGCTACCAGGTGAGAAAATCTTTTGTAAAATACTTATCTAATAAATGATGAGTATCCACAGTATTCAAAGGACTCTTAAAACTGAACAATGAGAAGACAAATAAGCCAATTAAAATGGACAAAAGATCTGAACATACAACTCACCAAAGAAAAATACAGATGAGAAATAAGAAATATGAAAACATGCTTTTGCCCTGGCAGGTAGTTCAGTGGATAGAGCCTCACTCTGGTGTATGAATGTCCTGGGTTTGATCCCCTGTCAGGACACACAAGAGAAGCGACCATCTGCTTTTCTCCCCATCACTCTCCCCCTGATGCAGCAGTTGGCTCAATTGCTTGAAGTGTTGGCCCCAGGTGCTGAGGATAGCCTTAGGCGCTAAAAATAGCTTAGTACTTGAGCATCAGCCCAAGGTGGGATTGCTATGTGGATCCTGGTTGGGGTGTGTGTGGGAGTCTGCCTCACCATTTTTCACCTTTCACCTAAAAAAACCGAAAACATGCCTGACATATGTCACTGGGATACCACAAATAAAATAATGAGATATTACCATATATACTTATTAAATACTCAGAACACTAGATACTGGTACAGATGTGAAGTTGCAGGTCATTCTCATTCATTGTTGGTGGGAATGGGATTAGGTACACCTACATTGAGACAGAAATTTTCTGTCAAAACTAAATATACTCTTACTACATATAGTAAGATCCAGAAATCATATTCCTTGGTATTGACCAAAAGGAGTTGAAACCTTACACCAGTGGTAGACAACTTGGTCCCTATCGCCCACTAGTGGGCGTTCCAGCTTTCATGGTGGGCGGTAGCAGAGCAATCAAAGTATAAATAAAAAGATAGCTTTAACTATAGTAAGTTGTTTTATAAAGATTTATTCTGCCAAAATTAGCAAAAATCCAACATAAAGTACTTGGTAAGTAATTATTATTATATGCTTTAACTTGCTGTAATTCTGCTTTATAAATTTTATAGGCCCTGGCAGGTTGGCTCGGTGGTAGAGCGTTGGCCTGGCGTGCGGAAGTCCCAGGTTCGATTCCCGGCCACGGCACACAGGAGAGGCGCCCATCTGCTTCTCCACTCCTCCCCCTCTCCTTCCTCTCTGTCTCTCTCTTCCCCTCCCGCAGCTGAGGCTCCATTGGAGCAAAGTTGGCCCGGGCGCTGGGGATGGCTCCTTGGCCTCTGCCCCAGGTGCTAGAGTGACTCTGGTTGCGACAGAGCGATGCCCCGGATGGGCAGAGCATCGCCCCCTGGTGGGTGTGCTGGGTGGATCCTGGTCAGGCGCATGCGGGAGTCTGTCTGACTGCCTCCCCGTTTCCAGCTTCAGAAAAATACAAAAAAAAATTTTTTATAAAGTAAAGTTACTTCCCTACTTTATAAATTACCATTACTGTGGAACCGGTGGGCGGTTAGAAAATTTTACTACTAACAGAGATACAAAAGTGGGCGGAAGGTATAAAAAGGTTGACTACCCCTGCCTTACACAAACCTTTATGCAAAAACCTACATGTGAATGTTTGTAGGCCCTTTATTCATAATTGGCAAGAATTAGAGTTAAGAAAGATGTCCTTCAAGAGGCAAATGGCCTGACTGGTGGCAACGTAGTAGATAAGAACATCAACCTATAATCCTGAGGTACCAGGTTCGAAACCCCAAGGTCGCCAGCTTGAGGATAGGTTCATCCATTTTGAGCGCAGGGTTGCCAGTTGAGCATGGGATCTTCGACATGATCCCATGATCGCTGGCTTGAGCCCAAGGTTAGTGGTTTGAAGCCTAAGGTTGCTGGCTTGAGCAAGGGGTCTCTGGCTCAGCTTGAGTCCCCCATTCTAGACATGTATAAGAAGCAATCAATGAACAACTAAAGTGATGCAACTATAAGTTGATGCTTCTCATCTCTCTCCCTTCCTATCTCTCTGCTTCTCTGACAAAAAAAAAGGCAGTAGGGGTTTGTAATTAAGCCATTAAATGTACTAGGAATTGGGAGAGATTTCCATAAGCCTTGAGGTGTTTTCCTCATCAATTAAAATAGAAATTCATCTGCCTTAGGAATAGTATAGGGCTAAAGGCTCTCAAATATCAAAGTTCTCTAGTGACAAAGACTCACAAATACTGACCTAAAACTGGAAAAAGCACCTGAGTACTTAAATACACTTTATGTGCTGCTTAAATAAAACAAAAATTATATTTTGTTCTACCTTCATTGTCTTTCTTATTCAACTACACTTTAAAAGCCCAAGTGCTAATGGAAATTGGAATCAAAGGACTTCAATATTCAAGGGTGTGAGGTCCCTCATAGAGAAAGCCAGGATGTGAGCTCTGGGTCTTATGAGAAACTGCAAGCAGTACTAGTTTCCCTGTGCTGGGCATCCCTCTCGGGTGCCAGCTCCCCCATATATTTAGGCTAGTTTAGCCTTGGTTCCCAGGCACTTCTAGATCAGGCACCCAGAAGACTGCCTTTTAGGGCACAGGCTAGCTAACACAGCAAGCTGACATCACCACACTGATGTAATGGTTGATGTAATGTTGGTACCTAGCCACTATTGTCTGTAAACCCTATATATTAATATTTGCACGCCTGCACTGGTAGCATAGGAGCAGCAGAATAAAGCACAAATAAAGTCTTGAAGCATGCATCACTTGCTCTTGGCTCCTCGAGCTTTTTTCAACTTGGGGATCTTACTGAGAAATCATCCCTTGTGGAGCAGGTGTGCTCCGACAAAGGGTGAAAGGAATTTAATGGAAACCCTCACAAATATTAGAAAACAGATAAGCAGCTTGCTTCCCTTACAGTTCAGAAGGAAACCCACACTCAGGTGAACATAATTGCAAATTCAAGGCCTGGACAACCACCTTGAGACAGAACTGCTGTAGTGGGTCAGTCCTTGGGGCAAAGGGAGGGAGAGCTGAGTGGGCCCCAGAATGAGCTCTGGGAGCTCCACCGTGCTCCCCTCTGCTATGAGCATGGAAGCCTGGGTTCTCACAGTGAGGAAACTCTCAGCTTGACATTGTACAATGTTTTGACCCAAATAAACTCCCCAATTCACCCCTTGTCCACCTGATCTTCACAGACGTTCCCATGTGCAAAAATTATACTTTGAGTACACCTACACTGCAGTTGAAAAATTCAAATGTAAGTCTAAAAATGTCTAGATTTAAGAAATCACAACCTCAGAAAGGGTGTCATCCCCACTCCTCCTCCTTGTGCATGTGCACTCTCAACTTTCCAGGTTTCAGTAGCTTTTCTCAGGGTACAGGCTCCTTTCACGATGGGTATGAGCAGGGAGGACACCTGTAGGGGAGGCCCCCCCGGAAGAACCAGCTGGGCCTTCAGTTACTTCCCTTTCCAGGCTCAAGAGAGGCCTTAGGTAGTGTTATTGGCCACAGGCCCCCCTCCCCACTGGAGAAGCCAGGACCACCACAGATTAAATTACATAAACCCAATGTTTGGACAATCCAGGAAAATCACTAAATCCACTGATAATATGGAAAGTGGGGGGGGGGGGCTGGCTAGTTGGCTCAGCGGTAGAGTGTCAGCCTGGAGTGTAGAAGTCCCGGGTTCAATTCACAGTCAGGGTGCTAAAGAGGGCTCCATGGCCTCTACCTCAGGCACTAAGAAGAGCTTGGTTGCCAGCAGCCCTAGAAGGGCAAAGCATCAGCCCCAGATGGGGTTTGCCGGGTGGATCTCAGTTGGGGCACATGCAGAGTCTGTCTCCGCCTCCCCACCTCTCACATAATAAAACATATATGGAAAGGGGGGAAGAATACTGTAACTCACTTTAATAAAAGTTAAACCAGAAAAACTCAGGTATCTGTTCCATTCAGAAGAAAAGGTGTCAGTTAATTACTGTTTCTATGGCAAGGCATTGTTTTTTTTTGTTTGTTTTTTTGTTTTGTTTTTTTAAATTTTTTTTATTTTTTATTTATTCATTTTAGAGAGGAGAGAGAGAGAGAGAGAGAGGAGAGACAGAAAGAGAGAAGGGAGGGAGGAGCTGGAAGCATCAACTCCCGTATGTGCCTTGACCAGGTAAGCCCAGGTTTTGAACCGGTGACCTCACCATTTCCAGGTCGATGCTTTATCCACTGCGCCAACACAGGTCAGGCAAGGCATTGTTTTTTAATGATCACATTTGAATACATCTGCTTTGCAAATCTAAGCTCTGGAATTCCATTTGAAAACACCTAAAAGTAAAGAACAGACCTCAGAAACTTCCTGCACAGCTGAAGGGAAGAAAATAGTGAAACTACAAATCATTAACAAAAGAATTGGTAATACTGAAATCTTTTTTTTTTAATTCACCACTCTCTTGCCTCTTTGGAACTATTTTATATTGCAGGAGTCCCCAAACTTTTTACATAGGGGGCCAAGTTCACTGTCACTCAGACCATTGGAGGGCCGGACTATAAAAAAAACTATGAACAAATCCCTATGCAAACTGCACATATCTAATTTTAAAGTAAAAAAAAAAAAGGGGAACAAATACAATGTTTAAAATAAAGAACAAGAATATTTAAATCAACAAACTGACCAGTATTTCAATGGGGACTATGCTCCTCTCACTGACCACCAATGAAAGAGGTGCCCCTTCCGGAAGTGCGGCGGGGGCTGTATTTTGGGGACCCCTGTTATACTGTCTTTCACAATTCTTCCTTGGTGGGGAAAAATACCTTACAGTGTCAAATCCACAACCTTATTCCCCCAGTCCAACTCTTCCTGGGGCTGGTGATAGATCTCTAAATTTCCAGGTCTCTCCCTTGTTCCCAAATGGCAGTTTTTCTCACAGTATTATCCACTGTTTGTCATTCGTGGTGCATCTGAAATAGTACCTATATTTCCTTGTTTGCCCTTTTCTCCACATAGTCATGAATGGCCATTTTTTACAGGTATATATATGATATATAAATACAGCCTTACCTGTAGTGGCGCAGTGTATAAATTGTCTACCTCGAATGTGAAGGTCGCCAGTTCGAAACCCCTGCCATTGCCTGGTCAAGGCACATATGGAAGTTAATGCCTTCTCCTCCCCCCTTCTCTCTCTCTCTCTCCCCTCTCTCTAAAAATGAATAAATAAAATCTAAAAAATATATATTTTAAAAAGATACATAGATATACACTGCTCACAAAAATTAGGGGATCAGGGAACCTGCAGATACTCAGATACTTCCAGTCTTTTGCTTTTTAAGTTTTTCGAGATGGCAGAGAGTTGTCAGCATAGAGGGGAGGAAGAGAGAAAGCAGATGGATGGACAGCGTGAATAGCTGGGTGGAAAGGAGGGTCAGAATTTGCAGGAGGTGGAGGAGAAGGTTCAAGTACTGGAGCTCTGAAGGGAGGGGAGAGGACGAGGGAGAGAAGGGCATAGCTGTAGTCTGTGAGGAGGGGGGTTGGGGCGAGGAGAAGAAAGGCAGAGCCTGCAGTTTGTAAGGAGGGAGGAGGGGTTTAAGAACACAGTGGAGAAGTGAGAGGCCCCTGACCAGCAGGGGAAGAGAAAGAGATTGGTATTTGCAGGTGAATAAGAAACAGAATCCTGCGAAGGGAGGGGGCTTTCTGGAGGAAAGAGACTCGAGCAAAAGAGATTTGCAGAGGAACCAGAGAGGGGTCCTGAGAAAGGGGTGCCCTAGGAGATCAGGCAGGAGGGAGAGAGAGTTGAGAGTCCATGGAGAAGGAAAGATTAGGAGTGGCAGTTTTAGGTGAGGTTTCTTTGGCCAAAAACGGCTTGCATGTAGAAAAGCAGTACAGAAATTAAGGACAGGAGTGAAAGTAGAAGGAAGCCTGCATGTAAGGAATTTCAGAAGTTTTCCTAGTCCAATGGCAAAAGTTGTCAAGGTCTCTCAGAATATTGTAATTGAATGTCCCGTTTTCAGGCCAATGGGAGACATTGTTTAGTTTATATTGTGGCCAGGCAGCATGAATGAATAGAAGACAATGAATAGAAGACAGCCCAATGGGGTTTGGTCAGACGCCTTTAATTACGAAGAGCTCAATGTGGAGATTAGTGATATAGAGAGGGCGTCCCCGCCTGCAATCACAATCTCAAAGGAGAAAGCTCTCCTGGGAATGTGGATTTGATCTACTTAGGGATCATCACTGCCCAAGAAGGAGCTCAAAGAGAATGTGGAGGGATTTGGCTAAGAGCTTAGACTTTTGGAATGTGCTGTCCCTGGGACAGAAATATGGCAAACCCCTCAAAATGTGAGGCTGACTGGAGAAAACCGTCCGACGATGGATTAGGGATTTATGGGTCGAATTAAAGCCAGCTGGGAGAGAAAAGGGAGAAACTCTTTACCTTTCTGGTCCAGCAGGGGTTCAGGACAGAGACAGATTACCGGCCAATCAACCTACAATTACACGTCCAAACAGAATCAGAGAGTAAGCCTGGGACGAGCTGCCGCTGCCCATTGCATCCCTGGTTGTAAGTTTAGATGGCAAAGAGGGATCGTCCAGGCAGTTAGTACCCTGTCCTGGGTTTTGGCACCAAATATTGGAATCCATGGGAGTCGGAAAAGACCAGAGTAACAGGCTTTATTGAAAGGAAGAAAGGAACCCTGTTGGGCACTTCTTTGAGGGAGAAGGGCACTAGTTACAGATTAGGGGTGAATTTTATAGGGCTTGGGAGAGCCTGAGGGAGTATTGAGTCAAAAGTTCTGGTATGTTCCCTTTTTCAGTTTTAGGATTTCAGCTTTCTGGAATGCTCCTTCATGGGGAAGGTTGACCAGCTTCCTGGAACTCTTCTGCCTCAGGGCGATTATCCAGTAAGTAAAGGTAGGTCAGGTTGCCAGGTGGAACAGCAAAAGGGCTGTTGGAATTTCATATATCTATCAAACTATTTTTGGGACTGCATGATTTGGGCTTGCAGATGCCCCGTGTCAGCCATATACGGCCGGCATATTAATAAATCTTCTCCTCTAATAAAACTCTTCAAAATTCATCTGGACTGGGTGTCTCTACATGAACTTGATGAAATGAGGTACAGTGCCTTTCAGAATCTGGGGTGTGGTACTTTATAACAAGAGGAAGGTAGATAGAGAGACAGACTCCCACATATGCTGCAACTGGGATCCACCTGGAAACCACCTTCTGGGGTCATGTTCCCAACAGAGCTATTTTTAAAGCCTGAAGCAGGCTCGAGGAAGACATCCTCTGCACCCAGGCTCATGCACTCGTGCTCAAACCAATGGAGCTATGGCTGTGGGAGGGGAAGAGAGTGAGAAAGAGAGAGAAGGGGATGGGGGGGGTGTTGCTGAAGCAGATGGTCGCTTCTCCTGTGTGCCCTGAGATCGAACCTAGGGACATCCATACGCCAGGCTGACGCTCTACCACTGAGCCAACCAGCCAGAGCCTTAACTAATAAAATTATACTTAAAGATTACAACATGATGATTTGATATACCTACACATATTGTACAATTTAGCTATCATTCTCAGTATTCCTGTCATCCTCCTTCAATCCCTACCTCTGGACAATCACCAATCTTCTTTGTTACCATAATTTTCCCTATTAGGATTTTTCACATGCATGGCATTATGTAATATATAGTCGTCGTCTTCTTCTTCTTCTTCTTTCTTTTTTATGAGCGAGAGGGTGAAAGAGAGAGAGAGAGACAGATAGGAAGGGAGAGAAATGAGAAGCATCAACTCATAGTTGTATCAATTTAGCTTGTCTACTGATTGCTTTCTCATATGTGCCTTGATGGAGGGTGGGGGAAGCAGTTCAGCTGAGCCAGTGACCCCTTGCTCAAGCCAGCTACCTTGGGTATCAAGCCAGCTACCTTTGGGCTCAAGCTTGCAACCATAGGGTTATGTCTATGATCCCATGCTCAAACCAGCAACCCTGCATTCAACCCGGATGAGCCCGTGCTCAAGCTGGTGACCTCAGGGTTTCAAACCTGGGTCCTCAGTGTCCCAAGCCAATGCTTTATCCACTGTGCCACCACCTGGTCAGGCTGTATGGTCTTTTTTTTTCTTTGTGACAGGGAGAGACAAAGAGAGAGACAGATAGGGACAGACAGACAGGGAGAGAGATGAGAAACATCAATTCTTCATTGTGACACCTTAGTTGTTCGTTGATTGCTTTCTCATATGTGCATTGACTGAGGGCTACAGCAGACTAAGTGAGCCCTTGCTCAAGTCAGTGACCTTGGGCTCAAGCTGGTGAGCCTTGCTCAAAGCAGATGATCCCGTGCTCAAGTTGGCGATCTCGGGGTCTGGAACCTGGTTCCTCCGCATCCCAGTTCAATGTTCTATCCACTGCGCCACCACCTGGTCAGGCTATATGGTCTTCTTTATTTTTATTTTTATTTTTTACTTTTCTGAAGCTGGAAACGGGGAAGCAGTCAGACAGACTCCCGCATGCGCCCGACTGGAATCCACCCGGCACGCCCACCAGGGGGCGATGCTCTGCCCATCCGGGGTGTCGCTCTGTAGCGACCAGAGCCACTCCAGCGCCTGGGGCAGAGGCCAAGGAGCCATCCCCAGCGCCCGGGCCATCTTTTTGCTCCAATGGAGCCTCGGCTACGGGATGGGAAGAGAGAGACAGAGAGGAAGGAGGGGGGTTGGAGAAGCAGATGGGCGCTTCTCCTGTGTGCCCTGGCCAGGAATTGAACCCGGGGCTCTTGCATGCCAGGCCGACGCTCTACCACTGAGCCAACCGGCCAGGGCTATATGGTCTTCTTGATTGACTTCACTCACTTATCATAATTTTTTCAAGGTACATCCGTGTGGTAGCATGTATTAATACTTGGTTTTTATGATTGAGGAATATTCCATTGTGCCCACTGAAAATCAGTATTGACTAGTATTTCTGCTACCAGAGCCCTGGGTTCTTGCGATCTCCCAGGACAGAAATCAAAAGAGACCACCAGAAACCAATATACAGTTTTGGCTAGAAATGAAACCAGGGTCTCTGCACGGCAGATGAGAATTCTATCACTAAATCATCCTGAGTTCTCAGGAAATCCCAAGGTAGAAATTAAGAGAATTCACCACAAGAATTAGGACTCAGGTGAAAGTTTATTAAATAGCTCATACACCAAGGGAGACAACATTTAAAGGGAAAAGGAGAAATGCTGCTCTCTGAACAAAAGCTTGGGAACAGTTTTAAGGAAGTTGAGGCAAGAAAGATGTCTAAGTGTTACGTTTAAGTATATAGAGGCAGGGACTTTTGGCACCTGAGCAGTGGAACTACATGCTGCTTCTGGCATGGCATATCCCATTAGCATGTTAAATTCCATCCAGGGGTGTGTTTTTTAGTATTCAAATAAGGGAAGATCACACACACACACACACACACACACACACAAAACAGTCATATTTTGCTAGCACACATGCATAACTGAAAGACATAAAATTTAAGCCCATCAAAGTAAATCTTGAAGACAGCAGTACCTACAGTCTAGTGTCTAATTGGCTGTAAAAAAAAAGGGGGTAGGGGAGGAAGGAAAGAAGGAAGGAAGGAAGGAAGGAAGAAGGAAGGAAGGAAGGAAGGAAGGAAGGAAGGAAGGAAGGAAGGAAGGAAGGAAAGATATCAGGACCGATTAATGAGTTTTTGGCTTCCTCACAGCTGGCCTTGGAGAGTGGCTTACTTATCTTCATTTGTCACCAAAAAAGATTTATTTGAGAAAAAGAAAGAAATGCAATCCAGTATATGCAGACATGGCAAGTCATGTGCACACACTGCCCAGCAAGCAGTGTATACTAGGAGAAGTATTTATAGAAAGGAAGAAGGAACTTAAGAGGAGGGCAGTTACAAACATAGAGCTTTGTTGTAAGCAGAGAGTTGTTCCTGTAGGGTTCTGAGGATTACATAGTGCAAGAACTCCTCCCATAAGCCCTAGCTCCTCTCACAGACTCTTCCAACTGATCATAGCCCTTTAAACTCTCCCTTTTAATCAAGATCTTTCTCTGAAAGCATCACTGATCAATAGGCAGGTCTTCCAGCTTCAGCATCCTTTTGTCCCTTGACATCATAAGGACATTTTCTGGATATTGTCTCTCACATCTGATGGAAGGTGTATGGTTTGACAATAACTTGTGTCCAAGGTTAACAAGCAACAGGTACAGAGCTTAATAACAAAAAGAACTCAAAATAGAATCAGAACAACAGAGCAAACTTAGTTTATACCATCAATTTAAATCAGGAGCTCAATCAAACCTGTAGGTAATAAAAAATAAATAACATAATTATCTTGGATGGATCATCGTTGTTGTGAGTCACGGGTGCAGAGAGAGAGATCAGCAGATGAAATATTCGTGAACTAGCAAAGGACCACTGCTTGCTCAGGCAAATGGCACCAAGTTCGCACTGTGTCCTATTTTTATTCACAAGATTTCAAAAAGCCTGTTTACTTAGAAATTGCCATAGCATCAAGCAGAACCTTTAATTAAGAATACATGGAGCCTGACTAGGCAGTGGCGCAGTGGATAGAGCATCAGACTAGGATGCGGAAGACCCAGGTTTGAGACCCTGAGGTCACCAGCTTGAGCGCGGGCTCATCTGGTTTGAGCAAAGCTCACCAACTTGGAACCAAGGTCGCTGGCTCAAGCAAGGGGTTACTCAGTCTGCTGAAGGCCCACGGTCAAGGCACATGTGAGAAAGCAATCAATGAACAACTAAGGTGTTGCAATGCGCAACAAAAAACTAATGATCGATACTTCTCATCTCTCCATTCCTGTCTGTCTGTCCCTGTCTATCCCTCTCTCTGACTCTCTCTCTCTGTCTCTGAAAAAAAAATAAAAATAAAAAAAAAATACATGGAATACATCTGCATGATAGCTTAATAACAATACAATATCAGAAGGCATTAACTGCTATTGCTCCTATGGTTCCTACAACATTCCTTTCTTTTATCTCAAGGAAGAGCCTTGAAGGGAGCAGTAAAATTTTATGAGAATGTTTTAATGAGAAGAAAATCTAGCAACCACCTTCGGTCACATAGACTTGTTTCAGTGACCCGCCTTCAAGTCACAAAACAATTCTCTTGGCAAACAGTCTTTTCTTGTTGGCTGTGTTCCCATCCAAGGTCATGCAATGGATTATTCCACTACAGATCAGTTTTTGATGACAGATTCAATAATGGGAAACTGGTAGATTAGGAAATGTAAATAAGGGCACATTTATTCCAAGGAGGATATAAAATAAAGTAAGAATTAACACTAAATCAAAAGTCTTGTACAGGCCTGATAGGGATACTTGTGTCCTTCAGAGGTCATCTGCTCTAAATTGAGACAGTTTCAGGTCACCGGAGTATGTGCAGTTCCTGTCAAGGCTTGGTGCCTTCTTTCGACACCATGCATCCAACAGTCTATTCCCTGGAGTTTAGCACCACAGGATTTAGTTAACAGTACCCGATAGGGGCCTTTCCAGGAAGGCTGGAGGAAATCTTTTTTATGGTATCTTTTCCAGTATACAAAATTTCTAGGTTGCAGGGTGTGGGCTTTGAGTTTTTTATTTCCTTGGAGTGCACCAAAAAATGATTTCACTACTAAAGCATGATTATTTTTCAGAGATGCAAGTAAGCCTTTACAGTATGTCTCCCATTATCACCTGTGGATCAAAAGAAGCAGGAGCAAAATGCATGGAGCATCCTATAATTAAACTCAAAAGGTATACAAGTCCCAAAGGGGTGCATTTGAGATTTAAAAGGACCAATGGCAATGTTTTCAGTCAAGATATTTGGGTAGTTACTACAAATTTTATCAATTAAATCTTTTGTTTTGTTTCTGTTGGAATTTTTAAATTTAGAAATTAAATTTCATGGGGTCACTTGGATCAATAAGAGTACATAGGTTTCAGGTAAACATTTCTATAGCATTTGAACTATTGATTGTGTTGTGTGCCCATCACCCAGAGTCAAATCATTTTCCATCACATATATTTTTCCCTCTTTACTCTCCTCCTCCCCAAAACCAACTGACTCTTAATGCCACTAGTATATTCAACTACACCTAAGGATTGAGGTGATAAGCACAGTGAAAATGTTGCAGAACTAGCCAAATAGCATAGATTTGTTATTGTACCTTCTCAGTAAAATGAGTTCCTCAATCACAGTGGAGTTTTCCAAGTAGAAATAATCTTCTCTAATAGGACTTTAGTCACTGTAGAGGAATTAGCTTGTCTCCAAAGGAAAGCTTCAATCTAGTGAAAAAGGACTGGAATATATTTTTATCCATGCAGTGAAGGACGCTGTATAAAATCTATTTGCTAAGGCTCAAGTAGTCTGTTCGGCAATTTAAAGCAACAAGCTTCCTTACGTTATACTTCAGACAGATGGGACACTTAAGGTACATGCTTTTTATGGCCTTGTTTGTATCTCCCAGCAATATTGATTAATGAGTACTATCATTTTGTCTGAGGATTGTGGTTTAATGCATGTACAGCAATCAGGAATGGAAATTTTAGTTTCTGCTAGGACTGAGTTCTTATTTGGACTGAACCAAAGCATTCTCTTTTTACCAAACCAGCAATGATTGGATTTTCAATCTTGTTTTTATCTCTCTGAAGCTGATTGTTGGGTCTCTCTGGCCAGTTTTCTATGTTATCAATGAAGGAAACATCTTCTGAACCATAACAGAGGTTCAAATGCTGCTGATTCAAGGGCAGCATTGTCAGCAGAAATATCAGCAAGGTGATTTCTTATGGCTTCCAGGGAGTCAAGTTTAGCACGCCCTGAGACCTTAATAATAGTACAGTAGCTGGTAAAAGTATAGCATCCAATAATTCATAAATATATGGACCATTTCCTACTAGAAGTAAGGAAAATATGTTGTTTTTGTAACGTGCCAAAGTCATGAACTATTCCAAAGGCATAGCTACAGTTAGCATAAATGTTGGCAGTTTTGCCCTTTGCTAAAATGCAAGATAGCGTGCGGGTATATAATTTAGGCTGCTTTGCTTAAGTAGCCAAAGGTAAAGATACTGCCATGGTGACTTCAAAAGGAGTTACAATAACTTAATTAACAGAGTACTTACTATTTTCATTTTAAAAATATGAACCATCTATAAACCATGAGAAATCAAATTTACCCAGAGGTGTCTCCTGCAAATAGTCTCAAAGGAGTTAAAAAGTGACCTGTTAAGATCAAGCAGTCCTGAGTTGCTTCATGAGTCTAAAAAAGAAGGGTAGCTGGATTAAGTTTATTACAATGTGAAAAAGTTTTATGGGAAGTGGTTAACAGGAGGATTTCATAGAAAGTAAGAAACTGGGTGTGATGAGAATTCAGGAGAGCTTCTACAGCATGAGGTATAAAGATGGTTAGAATAGATCTTGAAACAATGATTTTTGTGGCTTTAATCAACAGGGCAGGAGCGGCAATAGCTCTAAGGCAAGGTGGATATCTCTGAGCCACAGGGTCCATTTGCTAACCAGAGTTTCCTAGGGGTCTATAGTAATGCCCAGGATTTTGAATGAGTACCCCAAGGGCATTCTCGTGTGTGTGTGTGTGTGTGTGTGTGTGTGTGTATATATATATATATATATTTTTTAAATATTTTATTTATTGATTTTTAGAGAGAGAGAGAGAGAGAAGGGGGAAGGAGCAGAAAGCAACAACTCCCATATGTGCCTTGACCAGGCAAGCCCAGGGTTTCGAACCGGCAACCTCAGTGTTCCAGGCCGACACTTTATCCCACTGCGCCACCACAGGTCAGGCTCATGTATATTTTTATGTATAAAAAGTAAAAAAGGAATCTGATAGTTGCAATACCCAAGAGCAGGTAGGTTTATTAAACTCTTCTTTAAGGCTTTAAAGTCTATATTGTCTCATTTGTTTCAAAAAACTGAATCAGAACTGACATTCTTCAGTAAGATGTGGACATTTTGCCATGAGAGAGCGCTTTCGGATCCAATTCCAACCATAGCCAACCAGCCAAAGAAAAACTCACAACTGAGTTTTGGGCCTTGGGAATATGAAGTCTATCTGGATTCAGATATATTCCTTATTCTGATATTAGATGTCACCAATATCAAACCTGAGTTTATACAATCTATAACTTTTCTTTACAGACCTTATGTCCCTTTAGGTCCAAAAGTTCTAAAGGTGGATGCTGTCTTCTTGTGAGGAGACCTGAGGAAAGCAAAGAAGTAAACCATCCACATACTTCAACAAGGTAGAACCTTCAGGGTAAGCTATATCCTGCACATTGATCTCCAGTAAAACCCCGAGGCATTTCTCCCCAGGTAAATTGTTTTCCTTGCCAAGCGAAGGCATAAATATATTGGCTAGCTTCATCAACTGGAATACTAAAAAATGCACGCTATAAATAAATTACAGTAAAAAATTAACTTTCAGTTGGGACGATGCTAATAGTATAAGAGGGTTAGAAACAACAGGGTGTCAGGGATAACAATGTGGTTTGTTGTTCAGAGGCCTTGGACAAACCTCTGCCCTAATCCTTTGGATTATTTCACAGGTAAAATGGAAGTGTTACAGGGACTAGTGCAAGAAATCATAATAGACAATCTATTATGGCCTTCATACCTTGAAGAGCCTTTTAAAGTATATGATATTGACTAATTATGAGAATAACGTTTTGAGGGATCAACTTTAATCTTCATAGGAGATGCACTGTGGATTCCGACAATATCAGTTAAAAAATTATTTCCCCGTAAAGAAGATGGCAGTTGATCCAATAGGGACAATTAATAGAAGTGCTCCCTGAATTAGCTACTGTATCATCAACAAGAGAACAAATAAAAGATAATGAAAGGCCATTTAATTCACCTAATTGTCCATTTTGGCAGTTACTATAAAATTCTAAGTGAGACAGCCTAGGGTCCTGGGCTGTGGAATTCCCAAGGATATCAGGTAAGAAAAGCTGCAGAACTGCCACCAACCTGCCGCCCCTTGCCCGGCTCCCAAGGACACAGCAGCCAGATGAACCACTGCATAAGCCCCAAAGTGTGTCACTACCCTTCCATTACCCGCTTGAAAAAAAAACGTTTGTAGAATTTTATTTCCCTTCTGTTTGCTTCTTGACAGATGGTAAAACCACTGCTGTGCATGCTCAGTTGAGCAACAGTGTAGACAAAGGGATCATTGCCAAGCAATCCAACAGAAAGAGGAAAGTTCAAGGGCGCCCTTCCCTGACTTGCTGAGGAAAGCTTTTCCCTCAGCCTTTTTGGGAGCAGGACATTCCTTTTCCCTTTGCGGAGCTGGCTCCCTTGTGCACAAGGTAAATAAACCTCTGTCCATATTGGCTTCTAGTCATCTCTTTTGATTTCTATCCTAAATTACAAAAACTCAGGGTGCCCTACCGAGGTTTTTTAACCTCTTTCAGGAGATGAATCTTCCGGCAAAATATTTCTCCAGGAAGTCTTGGCCTAATAAGTTGGTAGTGGTTGAGGAACTAAGGAGAAAACAGTATGTATCTTTCTAAAGGGTATAAGCAAAAAGGACTAGGTTAAGACACACAAACCTGTTGAGTTTATTTGAAATCCCCACTATTTGAACTGTCTTATTACTCTGAGGTAAGGGCTGTGATGACTGTGTGGTTGAGCACTAGACTGTAGCACTGGTGTCATTAAGAATAGAAATAGTTTGCCCTGGCTGAGTGGATAAAGCATAGTCTGGCATGGGGATGTGGTGGGCTTCTATACATCAGGGCACCTAGGAGAAGCAGTCAATGAGTGTGCAACTAAATGGAACAACTAAATGAACCAATACAATAGGAAGAACATTCTCATATAAGAAAAGAAGCTATAATGCCAGAGACTGATAAATTAAAGTTAAAAGATAAACATTTTAAAAATCTGCAATATATGCACTGTAAAAGGCTCAGTTGCAGAGAAAAAGTGAACAAACTATTTAAAAATGGGAAAAGAAGCAAAAAATATTTAACATAAAATAAAATCACATATGAGAAAAATATCACCTTGGCAAGGAAGTAATAGGAAAAGAAAATGCCCAATGGATTTCATTTCACAGTGACTAGAACACAATTAGTTAATTTAATAATCCGAAGTGTTGAAGACTCACTGTGAACAAATAAATAAATTATTCACGAATGGAGGAAGGATCAAGACGTACACTCTATTGCAATTTCCTGTACCTTTCAACTTGAAGACTCTCTACATCCCACCAATTTTTCAACAAATTTCACAGAATTTACTGTGCATTTGCACTTGGGGACTGATACAAGGGCAGCATGGTATCAAAAGACCCAAAGACTTTATCAATAGAATAATAAAGTAAAGAGTATTGCAAATATGCACCATGTTACCTATTCTGTAACTGTTATGTCACCTGCACAAACAGGTGGACTCCCACTGAGCCTGAGTCAGATGTGTACACCAATGACACACACCTGTGCTTAGAAGACATAAAAAGGTTCATGAATTCCATAAGAGACTGTCTGGGCAGGGCAGGGCAGGCCCGTCAAGCTGGTGGTAAATGCCTTAAGAGAGCATGTCAGGATGATGCTCTAACCAACTGAACTACCCGGCCAGACAAAGCTTATTTTTCTTTAGGTCAATTAAGTAGAGTTCTTTTATAAGTTAATTTTGGTAATACACTCTGGAGATATAAAATCATCATATATACATAACATATATCCACAGACATACATAAACATAAAGACACAGAAAGCCCACAGCTTTTATTCTAAAACTTGAGCCATGAATCAGGTACCCACTCACATAGCTAAAGCTTTTTTACTCGTATTTGTGGAGATTTTTTTTTTTTTTTTCATTTTTCTGAAGCTGGAAACAGGGAGAGACAGTCAGACAGACTCCCGCATGCGCCCGACCGGGATCCACCCGGCACGCCCACCAGGGGCGGTGCTCTGCCCCCCAGGGGGCGATGCTCTGCCCATCCTGGGCGTCGCCATATTGCGACCAGAGCCACTCTAGCGCCTGAGGCAGAGGCCACAGAGCCATGCCCAGCGCCCGGGCCATCTTTGCTCCAATGGAGCCTTGGCTGCAGGAGGGGAAGAGAGAGACAGAGAGGAAAGCGCGGCGGAGGGATGGAGAAGCAAATGGGCGCTTCTCCTATGTGCCCTGGCCGGGAATCGAACCCGGGTCCTCCGCACGCTAGGCCGACGCTCTACCGCTGAGCCAACCGGCCAGGGCGAGATTTTTTTTAATTGACTGCTTAGAGAGAGAGAAACAGAAGGAGACAGGAACAATATCAATTAGCTTCTGTATGTGCTCTGACTGAGGATTGAACCAGCAATCTCTGCGCTTTGGGATCATGCTCTAACCAAGTGAACTATCCAGGCAGGGCTGTGGAGAAGACTTTTAGGATTTGTAATTACCCCCTGACAATTATCTAATAGAGCAGGGGTGCCCTGAGGCCATTTATCCAACCTCCGCCGCACTTCCGGAAGGAGCACCTCTTTTATTGGTGGTCAGTGAGAGGAGCATAGTTCCCATTGAAATACTGGTCAGTTTGTTGATTTAAATTTAATTGTTCTTTATTTTAAATATTGTATTTGTTCCCTTTTTGTTTTTTTACTTTAAAATAAGATATGTGCAGTGTGCATAGGGATTTGTTCATAGTTTTTTTTATAGTCCAGCCCTCCAATGGTCTGAGGGACAGTGAACTGGCCCCCTGTGTAAAAAGTTTGGGGACCCCTGGATAAGACTGTATTTCCAACGCCTTGCATTTTCACATTGAGCTGGTTCAGATGTTCAGTGATGTTCATGAGATAGTAGAACTTCAGGAGCCACTCAGTGTTAGCTAACTCAGGATGCTCGACGTTTTTCATTTCAAGAAAAGTCCAAATTTCACTCAGACAAGCCGCGAAATGACGGAGCACCTTCCCTCTTGTCAACCAACGCACATTGCTGTGCGGAAGCAGACCAGGATACTTATTCCCAACTTCATCCAGCAGTGTTTTAAACTGGCGATCATTTAAAGCTCGGGCAACAATGAAGTTGACCATCTGAATGACCAGAGACATCACCTCACCAAGCTGCTCACAACACATCTGAGCACAAAGCGCCTCCTGATGTAGGATGCAGTGAAAACTTAGGATGGGTCTCTTTTCATGTTCACAAAGAAGCTCTATGAATCCTCTGTTTTTCCCCACCAGGCACAGAGCAACATCAGTACACACCAAAATAAGTTTATCCATCAGTAGATTTTTTTTCTTTAGTGAACTCAGTGAAAGACTTGAATAAATCCTCCCCTCTTGTTGTCTCTTTCATAGGCAAAACAGCAAGACTTTCCTCACATAGTGTGTCACTGACAGCATACCTAGCAATCACACTGAAGTGGGATAAATGGCTTACGTCTGTTGACTCATCCAAAGCGAGAGAAAAGAATGGTGCTGCATTTATGTCCTTCTCTTGTGTTGCCTCAATTTGATTTGCCATCATGATGGTACAATTGTGAACAGTTCTTGCCAACAGAGGCATGTCTTTTATTCATTTGATTATCTTGTCTTTATCCGAAAAGTCGTCAAAAAGTTCATTGGCAACATCAAGCATGCATGTTTTGGCATACTCCCCATCTGTGAATGGCTTTCCATTTCTCACAATTGCTAAAGCACCAGAAACGCTAGCCAAATTCCAGTCACCTTGTTGGGTCCAAATACAGAGTTGCTGCTGACTAGCTTGCACTCTGCACAGTAGCTCTTGACATGCTTTCTTCCTGCTGTCCCCTGCTGGATATTTCAATGCAAATGTAGTATGGCATGTGTAGTGGAATAACCCATTGCATGGCCTTGGATGGGAACACAGCCAACAAGAAATGAATGTTTTGTGAAGAAAGTTGTTTTGTGACTTGAAGGCGGGTCACTGAAACAGGTCTATGTGACTGAAGGCAGTTGCTGGGCTTTTCTCAGTAAAACATTCTCATTAGATTTCTGTACTTTCCAAGGTTATCCCTTAAGATAAGGAGAGGAATGTTGTGGGATCCATAGAAGCAATAGCTATTAATGCCTTCTGATATTGTGTTGTTACTAAGCTATCTTGCAGGTGCACTCCATCTTTAAGTAAAAGTTACTCTTGATGTTATGCCAATTTCTCAGTAAACAAGCTTTTTGAAGTCTTGTGAATAAAATTAGGACACTGCATGAACTCGGGGCCATTTGCCTGAGCGAGCGGTGGTCCTTTGCTAGTCCTTGATGATTTCGTCTGCTGATCTCTCTCTCTGCGCCCTCGACTCACAACAACAGGCATGTGTCGAAGTGCCACTTTATATTTGACTGTTTCATTGATGCAATTTTATCATTGCATATTAGACACACTGCAGAACCTGCTCTCTTCACAAAGGCTAATTCCTCTGTCCATTCCTGCTGAAAAGTACAATACTCCTCATCTTTTTTTCTTTTAGCCATCTTCTTCATCAAAAGGGTTTCTGCAATTAGCTAGCTGACTACTTGATTAAAAGGAGGGAAGTTTACTTCCTGACCTCAGTACGACCCATGTACATTACACATTATCCAATAAAAATTTGGTGTTGTCCCATTGGACAGCTGTGATTGGCTCCAGCCACCCACAACCATGAACATGACTGGTTGGAAATGAATGGATTGTAATACATGAGAATGTTTTATATTTTTAACGTCATTATTTTTTTTTAAATACTTTATTTATTGGTTTTACAGAGACAGGAGAGAAAGGGGAACATGGAATGGGAAGTAACAACTCATAGTTGCTTCATGTTAGTTGTCCATTGTTTGCTTGTTGTATGTGCCTTGACCAGGGAAGCCCAGGGTTTCGAACCAGCAACCTTGGCATTCCAGGCCGAAGGTTTATCCACTGCGCCACCACAGGCCAGGCATTTTTTTTTTTAATTAAAGATTTGTCTGCGAGCCAGATGCAGCCATAGGTTCCCAACCCCTGGGATAGAGGGTCAGACTGGGATGCGGAGGACCCAGGTTCAAAACCCCGAGGTCACCGGCTTGAGCATGGGCTCATGTGGCTTGAACAAGGGCTCACCAGCTTGGGCGCAGGATTGTTGGCTTGAGCGTGGGATCAACCATAGATATAACCCCCATGGTCACTGGCTTGAGCCCAAAGGTAGCTGGCTTGAAGCCCAAGGTCACTGGCTTGAGCAAGGGGTTACTTGCTCTGCTGTACCCCCCCCCCCCACAATCAAGGCACATATGAGAAAGCAATCAGTGAAAAACTAAGGAGCCGTAATGAAGAACTGATGCTTCTCATCTCTCTCCCTTCCTGTCTGTCTGTCCATATCTGTCCCTCTCTCTGTCTCTCAAAAAAAAATTAGTAAAATTTTTGAAAGCTTACATGAGCTTTGATTAATTTTTCTCGTCTCAATTACAAACACTGATGTAAAAAGTAAAAAATGAACCTGAGAGATTTAACACAATCATCTCACATCTTGAGTTTTTCTAGTTTAAAGGTACAAAATTCTATATAGCTCCACTATTTACTTGCTTTACCAACATCATCTCTCTCAATAAACTTACATTTTTAAGGCCAAGACACTAAAAGTGTTCTTTCTTACATGGGATAAAATCACAAAGTGCTCAGGGAAACCAGAGCCAAAGGGCTGCACTATTCAGTGGATAAAGGGTCCAAAGGAAAGAAACACAAGTATTGAAATCAGCTAATGAGAGCAGCCTGCTCCCCACACGACAGAAGAAAAGCCACTTTCAGAAGGTTCCACGTTCTAGACTCTCCAGGTTGAGACAGAACCCCTGGGGTGGGCTGGGCCCTGGGGAAGGAGGGAGGGACACCTGAGCAGCCCTGTGTGGCCAGGAGCCGCCTTCGTGGCCATTCACATGCAGGTTCCCATTAGATTCGGACAGACGGTAATGAAACAATGGAGCCAAAAACTGGTGGGACATCACCTTTAATCCTAGCTTGCACCCGGCTGGCAAGAAATACAAACACTGGGCTCCAAAACCCACTCATTCAGTGCTCACAAAGCTACTGACTTATCCGAGTTTTCCTAGAATTAAAGATTTCTACTAACCAGACTTATTCATCTCTGTTCCCCACCGCCTTCCTTCTCCCTGCACAAACTCTGCACAAACTGGCTTCTCACTCAGCACTCCACCATCTTGGCTGCTACTCCTGGCCTCCTCCACATGGCCTTTCTCTGCTCTCTTTTCTCTGTTCTCTCCTCTAAGCTAATCTCAAGAACTGAGAGAGAGCAAGTTCCCAGTCTGCCCCATTTTATATTGTAGAAATCAAAACCTTTAATCCAATATACAAACAAGGAAGCCTCTGATACAAAGTCAATTATCTGAGGCATAATGGGATTCCTCATGAGAGTGCACCACCCCAGGGTGGGAAAGGCTTGGTCTTAAAACTAAGCCTTAGGCCAGGGATCCCCAAACTTTTTTCACAGGGGGCCAGTTCACTGTGCCTCAGACTGTTGGAGGGCCGGACTATAAAAAAAAAACTATCAACAAATCCCTATGCACACTGCACATATCTTAAAGTAAAAAGACAAAACTGAAATAAATACAATATTTAAAATAAAGAACAAGTAAATTTAAATCAACAAACTGACCAGTATTTCAATGGGAACTATGCTCCTCTCACTGACCACCAATGAAAGAGGTGCCTGTTGGGCAGATAAAATATATTATGCTCACTTTGTTAAAAATGGCGCTGCCCATGTGAGGCCGTTGCCCAGGTGATATTAATGTGTGTTGAGAATCCTTGTAGCCTGGGGCTTGGTTTTGGGATTAAGCCTTTCCTACCCTTTTTGATATGGGGTGGCACAATCCAATCATGCCTCAGAGAAGTGACTTTGTAGTAGAGACTTCCCTATTTTGTATATTGGATTAAAGGTTGTGAAGCTACACTATAAAATGGGGCAAAACGAGAGTTTGCTCTCTTGGTTCCTGGGATGATTAGCATGGGAGAGCAGAAGGCTGCGGCAGCCGTGCCTACTGGCTTTACATTTGGCGTAGTCTGTGGCAGCATTCGATACAGATCGGTATGGAGCTGCCACCTTTGATGTGCATAGTAGAGGACTGGCTGCTGTCATGGTTCCCCATGGCTGTCCTTTTGGGGACCTTAGGCTGGCTGACTTTTACAGCCATGCGTGAGGAAACTGAGAGCTCTGTGGAAGAGGCTGCCCGGGACCTGCAAACCGAGCAGCGGAAGGAGCTGGAGCAAACGCAGGAGAAACCGATGCTGACCCTGGAGCTGGAGGAAATGCTGGAGGAGGAGGCTGACCAGGTTTGCGAGATTCGCCTGGAAATGGAGCAACTGCTGGAGGAGGATTCACCGGTTCGTGAGTTGCAGATTGCCCTGGATGTTGTGGAGAGCCAGCAGCGGCAGGAGGCTGGGGCTGAGGCTGAGGCTGAAGCTGAGATTGGGTCCGGAGCTGCAAGGTCTGCGGAGCAGAAGGTGACAGCAGCCCGGGACTCAAGCCCGGCAGTGGGAGCTGGTGTTTTCAGTCCGTCTTTGGAGGATGAGGAGAATCGGGCTGGAGTTGCAATCCGCAGTCTCCAGTAGATGAGAGCCCAGCTGGCAGGAGCACCTACTATGGCCCTGGTAGGTCTGCGATTTGGGGACCTAGGGCTGAACATGCTCTCCGGAGCAGAGATGGAAATGCTGACTGCCATTGCCACGTGCTCCTCTTTGGGACAGTGTAAGACCTGCCAGGACGGCAGGAACCAGGAGGGTGGCTGACGCCCCATGCACGGGGACTGATTTCCTGGACTACGACCGGAGTGGGCATTGGCTCCTTTGTTGGATGGATTTACGGATTACGGATTTTGGACAATGTAAAATACCCTGATGGGGGTGGGGGGTGGCTTTGCTGGAAGCACTCCCCTGCCCCGGGAAGTTTTTCCTGTGGCTAGGAAGAAGGCCGAAGACATTTTGCGCTTTGGGCTAAGTGCTCAGAGACTGGTGAAGTGTACCTTTGTAATTGTTGAAACTGTATGATTTTTGCTGTTGTAATTTGTGTAATGTTCTAATTTCCTTGCACGACAATGCTGGTAATGTAAATTGTGGGTAGTAAAGTGAGCATAGGGATGGATTGTTGGGCAGATAAAATATATTATGCTCACTGTTAAAAATGGCGCTGCCCATGTGAGGCTGTCACCCAGGTGATATTAATGTGTGTTGAGAATCCTTGTAGCCTGGCTTGGTTTTGGGATTAAGCCTTTCCTACCCTTTTTGATGTGGGGTGGCACAATCCAATCATGCCTCAGAGAAGTGACTTTGTATTAGAGACTTCCCTATTTTGTATATTGGATTAAAGGTTGTGAAGCTACACTATAAAATGGGGGCAGAATGAGAGCTTGTGCTCTTGGTTCCTGAGATTATCATTAGAGGAGAGAGCAGAGCAGAGAGCAGAAGGAGGCCACATGGAGTAGGCCAGGAGAAGCAGCCAAGATGGCGGAGTGCTGAGTGAGATGCCAGTTTGTGTAGAGTTTGTATCTGGGATAAGGAAGGAGATGGGGAACAGAGGTGAATAAGTTTGGTGAGCTAGAAACCTTTGATTCTAGGAAACTCAGATAAGTCAGTAGCTTTGTGAGCACTGAATGTGAGTGGGTTTTGGAGCCCAGTGTATGTTTTTTACTTGCCTGCTGGGTGCAAGCTAGAATTAAAGACTATGGCCCACCAGTTTGTGGCTCCATTGTTTCTTTACCGACTGTCCGAATCCAATGCGAACCTGCATGGGCCAGAAGGCTGCTGTGATAGTGGCCCTGGCCCTGGCTTCTGGCTTTACAGTGCCCCTTCCAGAAGTGCGGCGGGGGCCGGATAAATGGCCTCAGGGGGCCGTAGTTTGGGGACCCCTGCCTTAGGCTATAACACCTTTGCCAGCTTACAGCCTGTCCCCAACACACATTAATATAATCATGTCCATCCCAAGCAAGAAGGGCAACCAGTATCATCACCTGGGTGACAGGCTTCCATGTGGGCAGCGCCATCTTTAACAAAGTGAGCATAATATATTTTATCTGCCCAACAAGCCCCCAGAAGAACTCTGGGAGCTCCACCATCCTCCTCTCCCCAGGGCATAATGGAAACTCTCAGGCTTCATCTCACACTGAGAAAACTCTCAGCTGAATTTACTTTAAGGTTCTAACCCAAATGAACTCTCAAATTCATGGACCCCAACCCAGGACACAGACTCCTAACTCACAGACTTTCTCAACGTGCACAAATTACACTCTGAATGCACCGACAGTATGGATGCAAAAGTCCATCCTATGGCTAGAAACAGGCCCAGGGAACCACAACTAAACGCTCAGAAGGAGTATCTTCCCTATTCCATTTGCATATGCACCCGCATATTTCCAGGGCTGGAACTTCTCAATGTAAAGCCTCTTTTCCCTGGTGGGTGTGAGCAGGTAAGACACCTGCAGGAGGAAGCCCCCAGGGAAATACCCTGGGCCTTCAAGTATTTCTCTTTGCAGGCTCATGTAGGGGGAGGGGTCAGCTCAGCTTGCATCCCTGACCTCAGGACTCTGTGACTCCCAGAGCAGAATTTGTCTCCAATGCGAGGAGGATTTGAATATTTTGGGGACTTACTGACAGTCATAGGAAAAGCAAGCCTGGGGGCAAAGGAGAAAACACTCACCCTTGGGGAGAAAGGAGGACTGGGGACCCCACAGACCACAGCTCCTCCCACGCACGGACCCTTTAGTTCTGCACAGCGAGGCTCCGGAAACGAGGTGGCCGCCCGCAGTGACGGGTCAGGACGGCCGGGGTCCTGCTGCCTGCCCAGGCCCTACGCTGCGAGCGGTGAGGACTGAGGTCCGCAGCCGCAGCCCGGGAGGTGACCGCGGGGAGGCCCGCTTGCCACCGCCGGTCCGACCAGCCCCTCATCTTTCTCTTGGTATATGGCCCGCACACTCACCATGTCTAGGTTTCCTGGTTTCCCTGAGTCCTGCCTACCACTTCCACAGCCAGTGCAGATCACAGCCGGACAATCCGTCTTTGGCAGCCACCAGGGACCAGTTGGGCAGGCGATACGAGATCCCAGCCACTCCTGGAGCAGAAAGAGATGCGCGCGTCTCGCGGGCAAATCGCCCCACCTATGGGCCCCAGCTGCGCCCCTCACTAGACAGTCCCCAATGCCACGCCCCCACACACCTAACAGATCGCCAGGGAGAGCACGTCTTTCCCAGCAAAACCAGCCCCGGCCCGTGGACCGGAACCAGACCTGGCCCGGCAACTTTGACTTTAAACACGTTTTCCCTGGCCTGGGGCTGCCTGTGTTGGTTCTCCCGGCTCTTCGTGACCGCTAAGGCACCGGTGTTCAGTTTCCAGATGCAGCAAGTACAAACAAGGGGCTGGCCCAGGCCAGGGCTGACAGAAACCAGATAAAAGCATGAAGATTGGGAAAATACATATTGGAGTCACTTTAACCAAGCTGCTAAATTATTAACATTATGAAGGTTGAGACATGAGGAAATGATTTTTCTTCTTATCTTGCCTGGGTACTTAAACTTCTGACCTTTCCATCCTGTGTCAACACCTGGACATTTATTTACTACCAGAGAACTCGAGAATTACTTTCTAAAGGACTCAGGAGGCCACAGACTTCCTGGCACCCATCTTCCAGCCCACCTGACATCCCTCCTCTGGACCTCCCCAAATCTGACTGATAAAGATCCTGGACCAATTCTAGGGCTAAGAATGCAGGACTTACATTTCTCCATCATGTGTCTTTACTCTAAGAACTCTTAACTTTTATTTCTTCTTTGGAACACTTGTGGGATTTTGCCTAGCTGTATTTCCAGGTTGTAAAGTAAAGACTCTTAAATAAACCTTTATCATTTATTTCTAGCCAAAGCCTCCTTATTCATTCACACTTGGTTGACAGAACAAGAGGGTCATAAGTCCTCTAAGGATCAAGGGCTTGGTGGAAGGCTATGAGGTTACTCATGGAACTGTGAGCCTTGTTTAGATACACAGATACTTAATGTGACCTCATCACCTGTAATCAAGTGTCCGCCTCCATTTTAATTTTTGATCCTTGACAGCAGTGAGCCTTCTACCTATCCCTTCCCCATCCCCTCCCATTTGGTTCTTTTTGTTAGAATCCCAGAGCACTTGACTCTGGTGGGAACTTGGAACCAAGAACCCGTCTCAGTCTAACCACAGGCTATGAGATGTGTTCATTAAATGCTCAGGTGTAAAATAAAAAACAGCCTGACCAGGCGGTGGCGCAGTAGATAGAGTGTCGGACTGGGATGCGGAGGACCCAGGTTCGAGACCCCGAGGTCACCAGCTTGAGCGCGGGCTCATCTGGTTTGAGCAAAAGCTCACCAGCTTGGACCCAAGGTCGCTGGCTCAAGCAAGGGGTTACTCGGTCTGCTCAAGGCCTGTGGTCAAGGGACATATGAGAAAGCAATCAATGAACAACTAAGGTGTCGCAACAAAAAACTGATGATTGATACTTCTCATCTCTCTCTGTTCCCTGTCTATCCTTCTCTCTGACTCTGTCTCTGTAAAATAAATAAATAAATAAATAAGCCCTGGATGGTGACCACGGAGAGGCCCGCTTGCCACCACAGGTCCGACCAGCCCCTCATCTTTCTCTTGGCACATGGCCCGCACATGACCATGCCTAGGTTTACTGGTTTCCCTGAGTCCTGCCTACCATAAATAAAAAATTAAAAAAAAAAAAACATTCTCAGGTATACCTTTTACACTGGAAAGAAATTTAGTTTAAATCACTTTTGAGATGCACCGGGAAACCCTTCCCACCCCCACCCACCCCCAGTATTATTGAGACATAATTAACAAAAATTTATTTAAAGACTACATGATGGTTTCATATGCATTTGCTGAATTGTGTAATTGTAAATTGTTGAGAGTGGATCTTAAGCATCCTCACTGCATACACACACACACTCACTCAATGACAAAGTTGATGGACATGTTAATTAACCTGGAAACTCTTATAGACCTCACAGCCTGGATTGCAACTCTTTGTCTTGTGTGTTGGTGTTGAAATTTAGATACCTACCTTTTAGGATATATTTGGAGTATTACTAGCCCTTTTTGCCTTTCTTGTGCTAATGGCCCTACTAAAATATGTTCACCTTATTAATTAGTGGTTTTGCAGTGTATCCCAAGAATCTTTTCTTTGCAGGCTACATTGCAACTACAATGCTAGGTACTGGACTTATATTTTTTGCATATATTTTGATCAATCCCTTTCTAGCATTCAAACAAGGAATATAAAAAGAATATGGTAGACCAAACACCTGGTACGATAGTTATTTCCTTTTTCTTTTCTTTTTCTTTCTTTTTTTAATTCAGTGAGAGGAAGGGGAGACAGAGCCAGACCTCCGCATGCGCCCCAATTGGGATCCAACTCGCAAGCCCACTAGGGGAAGATGCTCTACCCATCTGCAGCATTGCTCTGTTTCTCAGCAACCAAGCTCTTCTCAGGGCCTGAGCATAGTCCATGAAGCCACCCTGAGCCCCTGGGGCCAACTTGCTCCAATTGAGCCATGGCTGCAGGAGGAGGGGAGAAAGAGAGAAGCAAGAGTGGGAAGGATGGAGAAGCTCATGGGCAATTCTCCTGTGTGCCCTGACTGGGAATTTAACCTGGGACATCCACAGGCCTGGCTGATACTCTACCACTGAGCCAACTGGCAAGAGTGTGTTTCCTTTTTATTTTATTTTTTTATTTTTATTTTTTTATTTTTCTGAAGTTGGAAACGGGGAGAGACAGTCAGACAGACTCCCACATGCGCCCGACCGGGATCCACCCAGCACACCCACCAGGGGGTGATGCTCTGCCTCTCCAGGGCGTTGCTCTGTTGCGACCAGAGCCACTCTAGTGCCTGGGGCAGAGGCCAAGAAGCCATCCCCAGTGCCCGGGCCATCTTTGTTCCAATGGAGCCTCGCTGCGGGAGGGGAAGAGAGAGACAGAGAGGAAGGAGAGGGGGAGGGGTGGAGAAGCAGATGGGCGCCTCTCCTGTGTGCCCTGGCCGGGAATCGAACCCGGGACTTCTGCACGCCAGGCTGACGCTCTACCACTGAACCAACCGGCCAGGGCTGTTTCCTTTTTTCAGTTATTCCTGGAAGGTTAACTGCCTAGTTCACATATCCCAATCCCTTGCAAAATTCCCAAGGAATTTTGACAAAAATATGGAGGAATGTTGGATTTGTCATTAGAAGCCTTTGTTCAGGAACCTCTCTTTTCTAAGTGAACTTTTGATTATTATCAATTTGTCAGCCATTCCTCCCCTAATTCTAAGTACTAATTGTAAGATTAAACCCTCATACTGGGTGAGACTTGCCTGGACTCTGTCTCAAACTTCTTGCTTAATCAATCAAACCTACACAAATTTACAAGATAACATATGTAAATATGGAACATTAAGTCTGCCGAGCACCCCAGGTTTCAACAGTTGTTCCTGTGCAACTTTTACTATTCACACAAATATCACTTTATTCCACCTACTTCTTAAATGCTCACATTTTTCAAATCCTTGGTTCCATCAGTCTTATGATAACTCCATAACCTGAGCCCCATTAGAATTTATTTTTAATTGCACATGGCACAAAAATGTATGGAGGATACATCGCTTATATATTGGTCAACTTGAAAGGCGTTACATAGTCAGATCATTGGTTGTGCTTACTGCATTACACATTTAATCAGAGCCTCTGCTTTGGACATCACCCTTAAATTTATATCACAGTTTACAAGAAATGCCTGGTAGTATTCCAGACACAAGATTTCTTACTTACAGGTCCAGAAATGGGTGGGTGGGGCAAGTGAGTGCAACCATCTGGGGAAAATCCTTCTCCTGAGGTCACAAGTCAGCAGGAGATAAAGAGCAGGATAGCATGTATCTGTTACTAGAAAGTGGTTAGGAAGGAGGTCACAAGCGTTTTGCAGGCTTACTCTAAGTCAGTGGTCCCCAACCCCTGGGCCGTGGACCAGTACTGGTCCGTGGGCCATTTGGTACTGGTCTGCAGAGAAAGAATAAATAACTTATATTATTTCTGTCTTATTTATATTTAAGTCTGAACGATGTTTTATTTTTTAAAAATGACCAGATTCCCTCTGTTACATCTGTCTAAGACTCACTCTTGACACTTGTCTCGTAAGTTCGACAATTATATTTAAAAATACCATAGTTTTACAATTTTATGTTTAAGACTCTCAACAAAATGGGTATAGAAGGAAAATATCTCAACATGATAAAGGCCATATATGATAAACCATCAGCTAACATCATATTAAATGGCACTAAACTGAAGGCTTTCCCCCTTAAATCAGGAACAAGACAGGGTTGTCCACTCTCTCCACTCTTATTTAATGTGGTACTAGAGGTTCTAGCCAGAGCAATTAGACAAGACAAAGAAATAAAAGGCATCCATATCGGAAAAGAAGAAGTAAAGGTATCACTTTTTGCAGATGATATGATCCTATACATCGAAAACCCCAAAGAATCCACAAAAAGACTACTAGAAACAATAAAACAATACAGTAAGGTCGCAGGATACAAAATTAACATACAGAAGTCAATAGCCTTTCTATATGCCAACAATGAAACAATTGAGAACGAACTCAAAAGAATAATCCCCTTCACGATTGCAACAAAAAAAATAAAATACTTAGGAATAAACATAACAAAGAATGTAAAGGACTTATATAATGAAAACTATAAATCATTTTTAAGGGAAATCGAAAAAGATATAATGAGATGGAAGAATATACCTTGTTCTTAGCTAGGAAGAATAAATATAATCAAGATGGCTATATTACCCAAAGCAATACACAAATTTAATGCAATTCCCATCAAACTTCCAATGACGTTTTTTAAAGAAATAGAGCAAAAAATCATCAGATTTATATGGAACTATAAAAAACCCCGAATAGCCAAAGCAATCCTAAAGAAAAAGAATGAAGCTGGGGGCATTACAATACCTGACTTCAAACTCTATTATAGGGCCACGACAATCAAAACAGCATGGTATTGGCAGAAAAATAGACACTCAGACCAATGGAACAGAATAGAAAGTCCAGAAATAAAACCACATATATATAATCAAATAATTTTTGATAAAGGGGCCAACAACACACAATGGAGAAAAGAAAGCCTCTTCAATAAATGGTGCTGGGAAAACTGGAAAGCCACATGCAAAAGAATGAAACTGGACTACAGTCTCTCCCCCTGTACAAAAATTAACTCAAAATGGATCAAAGATCTAAACATAAGACCTGAAACAATTAAGTACATAGAAGAAGACATAGGTACTCAACTCATGGACCTGGGTTTTAAAGAGCATTTTATGAATTTGACTCCACAGGCAAGAGAAGTGAAGGCAAAAATTAATGAATGGGACTACATCAGACTAAGAAGTTTTTGCTCAGCAAGAGAAACTGATAACAAAATAAACAGAAAGCCAACTAAATGGGAAATGATATTTTCAAACAACAGCTCAGATAAGGGCCTAATATCCAAAATATACAAAGAACTCATAAAACTCAACAACAAACAAACAAACAATCCCATAAAAAAATGGGAAGAGGATATGCACAGACACTTCTCCCAGGAAGAAATACAAATGGCCAACATATATATGAAAAGATGCTCATCTTCTTTAGCTATTAAAGAAATGCAAATCAAAACAGCAATGAATACCACCTCACACCTGTTCGATTAGCTATTATTAGCAAGACAGGTAATAGCAAATGTTGGAGAGGCTGTGGAGAAAAAGGAACCCTCATACACTGTTGGTGGGAATGTAAAGTAGTACAACCATTATGGAAGAAAGTATGGTGGTTCCTCAAAAAACTGAAAATAGAACTACCTTATGACCCAGCAATCCCTCTACTGGGTATATACCCCCAAAACTCAGAAACATTGATACGTAAAGACACATGCAGCCCCATGTTTATTGCAGCATTGTTCACAGTGGCCAGGACATGGAAACAACCCAAAATCCCATCAATAGATGACTGGATAAAGATGTGGCACATATACACTATGGAATACTACTCAGCCATAAGAAATAATGACATCGGAACATTTACAGCAAAATGGTGGGATCTTGATAACATGATACGAAGCGAAATAAGTAAATCAGAAAAAAACAGGAACTGCATTATTCCATACGTAGGTGGGACATAAAAGTGAAACTAAGAGACATTGATAAGAGTGTGGTGGTTACGGGGGGGGGGGGGGGGGGGAGGGAGGGGGAATGGGAGAGGGAAAGGGGGGGGGGAGGGGCACAAAGAAAACAAGATAGAAGGTGACAGAGGACAATCTGACTTTGGGTGATGGGTATGCAACATAATTGAACGACAAGATACCCTGGTACCCTGGACTTGTTATCTTTGAATATATGTATCCTGATTTATTGATGTCACCCCATTAAAAAAATATACCATAGTTTTTACGCCGGTCGCATAATTTTATTTTGTGCATTTATCCATCCCACCCTAAAGGCCGGTCTGTGAATATATTTTCTGACATTAAACCAGTCCCTGGCCCAAAAAAAGTTGGGAACCACTGCTCTAAGTGGTTATATTCATTGGTTCTGCTGGGAAAAGCAAAGCAGGAACTCGGGGTGGGAACCTAACCTCAGATCCTTATCTAAGTGTGGAGACTGGGTATGAGCAGGGTTATCACTCTGGAATATGCCAGGGCAGAAATCCAAAATAGCATTTTGTGTGTGTGTGTGTGTGTGTTTTGTTATAGAGACAGATAGAAACAGACAGGAAAGGAGAGAGATGAGAAGCATCAATTCTTCATTGTGGCTCCTTCGTTGTTCATTGATTGCTTTCTCATATGTGCCTTGACCAGGGGGCTACAGCAGAGTGAGTAACCCCTTGCTCAAGCCAGCGACCTTGGGCTTCAAGCCAGTGACCATAAGGTTATGTCTATGATCCCATGCTCAAGCTGGCAACCTCGGGGTTTCGAACCTGGGTACTCCACATCCCAGTCATGTGTTCTATCCACTGCACTACTGCCTGTTCAGGCCAAAATAGTGGGTTTTTTTTTTATTATTATTCATTTTAGAGAGGAGAGGGAGAGACAGAGAGAGAGAGGAGAGACAGAGAGGGGGGGGAGGAGCTGGAAGCATCAACTCCCATATGTGCCTTGACCAGACAAGCCCAGGGTTTCGAACCGGCGACCTCAGCATTTCCAGGTCGACGCTTTATCCACTGCGCCACCACAGGTCAGGCCGGGTTTTTTTTTTTTAAATCACAATGTAATACACATTTAACACGGTTTTAGAAATTGCTTGGGTGTTCGAATAGAGGGCTGGAATACTGCAAGTCTCCTTTTCCTGTGTTAACAGCTGTTGCTTTGGCAGTAGATTCAGGACTTTACCCTAAAGTTCTGGACAACTTTCTAATCATATACTTATTTGTACTGACAACCCGCCATGAAATAAAATTCACCTACTGCAAAATAAAGCTCTAAATTAGGAGTAGAGAACTGAAAATGTAAGAATCGTAGAAAAACGTAAAGTGGCAGGTGTAATCACAGCTATGTCAATACTACCAAGCGTCTGACATAAAAGAGAGGCACGTGTCAACCTTCGGAATTCACACACCCATGCGTGCCAGGCGAGATGAGCAGATATCAGATATCTAAAGCAGATTAAGAGTCAAATATCAGAAATGATGTCAATGTATTTATTAAGCTCTCTCCTGAGGTTTGTTAACTAAATAGACATATCTCATTTAAATGAATTTGAATATTAATTGAAAAACCATGTCAAAACCATAAGCCCTGGCCGTGTAGTTCAGTTGGTTAGTGTTGTTCCAACATGGCCGAGGTTGTGGGTTCAATCCCCAATCAGGGCACATAAGGAGCAACCAATGAATGCATAAATAAATGGAACAAATTGATGTTTCTCTCGCTTTCTCTAAAAATCAATAAATTTTAAAAATCTTTTTAAGTACAAGTTACATGTAATTAAGATGACAAAGCTTCAAAATAATATTTGCCTCCAGTTATTTCAGAGGATTAGAGAGATCTAGGTAGGAAAGAGTGTCAGGATGGCTTCCAAACTCTGATCAATTATTTACTAACATTAGTATTAAATTTACTTTGTTGTCTTATTATACTAATGGTGGCACCTTGGCCTACCCATCTGCAGCAAGCAGCCCTCTTCGGGAACAGAACACTCCTGGCTGCTAAAAAACAGCTAACTGGTCATCAGCTACCATGGCTGCAGGGTGCTTTCCTTCAAGGAAAATATCTGAAGCATTAGTGGTCTGCTACATGTATTTTGAGTGTTTTGGAAATATCTTGACTGGCAGTCATGATGTTTGTGGAATGGCATCATGTGTGTCCAGGTCAGTACCCCTGACTTCCAATGAGTGCCTGAAACCAACTTGTCTGAAAACAGAACATTTGTATTGTATGGGCCAGAGAGGATTTGAAGGAGGATGACCAAATTAAATAGATTTGACCCTTAACAGTATGTGTTTGAACTGTTCGCTTACATGTGATTTTTGTCAACTGACCTACCCAGTTTCATTGACTGGCACAGAGCAAACACAAATTACCGTTGAAATCTGCATATGCAAAAGGTTAAATTATCTGTTAATTTTCAACTGCACAGGAAGTTGGTGTCCCTAGCTACCATGTTATTCCAGAGTCATCTTGCCTGACCAGGAAGTGGTGCAGTGGATACAGCGTTGACCTGGGAAGCAGCAGGTTTGAAACCCTGGGTTTACCAGGTCATAGCACAAATGAAAAGCAACTAGGTTGATGCTTCCTGCTCCTCCCCTTTCTGTCTCTGTGTATCTCCTTCCCTTCTTTCTAAAACCAATAAATAAAATCTTTTTAAAAAATGAAACCCTGTCAATACATGTTATCATTGCCAAAAAAAAAAAAAGGGGGGCTATATTTTCCCCACACTCTTTCACAACATACGCTAGGAATAAGCATATAAAAATAAACCTGTAAATAGCAAAATGGGCTACAGGGTCTGTTGGTAATAGCCAGACTTCCAGTCACCCTTGTGATGAAAAGACATTGAACATTTATCACACACCCATTTATACTAAATCACTAATTTTATACTGAAAATAATTCCCTTTTTCTACTCCTTACTTTATTTGTTGGATGACTGCTCTAATCCACAGCACTTTGTGGTGTTTCCATTCGGGAATCGCAGTAGGCTGGCAGGGACATCATCCTATTCAAGGAATAAACCAGGATGGGCTAGAACAGTGCAGATGAACGTAGGTGGTTCCCTAAATGGAGGCTTTCATGTGTACTGGGTACACGTTGTGTCACTCAGTGTGTACAGCAGCAAACTATAAATGCCAAATACTGTAACACTTAAAAATTTAGAGTGGAGTGCCTCGTTAGTACAGTGGGTAATAATACATCATCAGTCTCATAAAAATTTAGGGTGAAAATCACCTCAAATGACGACATACATAAAGACATCACAGACAATCGTGTCCCAAATCATTAGTAAGTTTAAAGTCCCAAATAACAATGTCTACTATAAGTACATAGTCTATAAACAAAATGGTTAACAATTTAAAAAATGAAGATGAATGATGTCTAGATCTTTGTATTTACAGGGAATCTTTTCTGTTAACCACAGGAATGTGGGACTTTCTATATTGCTGGGTTCTATTTACTTCTACACCCAAGCAGTTGCTGAAACAGTGTTTGAGATGTATGTATATAAATGGCCCTGGCCGGTTGGCTAAGTGGTAGAGCATCAGCCCAAAGTGTGGATGTCTCGGGTTAGATTCCTTGTCAGGGCACACAACAGAAGCACCCATCTGCTTCTCCATCCCCCGCCCCTCTTGTTTTTCTCTCTCTTCCCATCCTGCAGCCATAGCTCGACTGGAGCAAGTTGGCCTTGGGCTGTGAGGATGGCTCCATGGCCTCTGCCTCAAGCACTAAGAGCTCGGTTGCTAAGCAACAAAGCAATGTCCCAAATGAGCAGAGCATCACCCTCTAGTGTGCTTGCCGGATGGATCCCAGTCAGGGCATATGCCAGAGTCTGTCTCTCTGCCTCCCCTCCTCTCACTGAATAATAATAATAATAATAATAATAATAATAATACTAAAGATGTATTAGATGCCAGAAATTCAAGTAAGCAATAATGACCTCATCACTCACTGAGGCTCCTAGCTTCATAAAAATATATACACACCCCTGCCTTAGTATTCTCTCACATTAATTTTACATCCCATCACAGCTTTTATTTCCATCTTATAAACCAAAGCTTTACCAGTTGTTATCAATCTTTCTATTCCCAAAACTATAAGCACCAGGACAGCAAGAACTTGTTTCATGCCTGTCTGTGAATCCTACAGGGCCTCGATTAGTTGTGCTAGGTTGGGTGCTATGACTCTAAAATGCACAGCAATGAGAAATGTTTATACATTAGCATCAAGAGTAGTCTCACCTGACCAGGCAGTGGCGCAGTGGATAGAGCATCGGACTGGGATGCGGAGGACCCAGTTTCGAAGCCCTGAGGTTGCCGGATTGAGTGCGGGCTCATCTGGTTTGAGCAAGGCTCACCAGCTTGGACCCACGGTCACTCAGTCTGCTGTAGTCCCGTCAAGGCACATATGAGAAAGCAATCAATGAACAACTAAGGTGCCACAATGAAGAATTGATGCTTCTCATCTCTCTCCTGTCTGTCCCTATATGTCCCTCTCTCTCTCTCTCTCTCTCTCTCTCACACACACACACACACACACACACACACTAAATAGATAAATAAATAATAAATAAATAAAAGTAGTCTCTCCCTCCATGGAATCAGCATGGAAGAACTGGAGAAAGCCCTGTGCGTGAAGCTGCCAGAAACTAACCTCTCCAAAATGAAGAAACGCACAAAATTCTTAATGATGTCTGTGTGGCAAATGCTGTTGAATGTCCCCCACCTGGGACCACAGTCAAGCTCCTGGATAGGCTTTTTGGGCGTTTCTGAAAGTGACAAGCATCAATCCCACATTCACCCATGATCACCTGCAGATAATGAGCCCTTTGGCAAAATGGCACTGCTCTAAAAAGGGTCTAACTGAGCGCTTTCAGTTTTTTGTCATGAAGGAGGACATACATGATGCATACACTGAGCTTAATGACCCCATGAGGCAGCGGCAGTGACAGCTTTTTGATAAAACTGGCCAAGGCCAAGGCTGGCGATGATGAGGCCATGTTTATTTATTTATTTATTTTCATTTTTTTTTTAAATTTATTCATTTTAGAGTGGAGAGGAAGAGAGAGAGAGAGAGAGAGAGAGAGAGACAGAGAGAGAGAAGGGGGGGAGGAGCTGGAAGCATCAACTCCCATATGTGCCTTGACCAGGCAAGCCCAGGGTTTCGAACCGGCGACCTCAGCATTTCCAGGTCAACGCTTTATCCACTGCGCCACCACAGGTCAGGCCGAGGCCATGTTTATAGCTGAGAACGTCAATCCAAGCTTCCCCACAGCAGCCTGGGTCTGGGCATCAACTGAGTCACCGTATGTCCATCACAGAAGTACTCTTGTTTCCTGCCATGAAACTTGAAGACCAGAAGGAAAATACAGCAACTGCTGATACAATGGAAGGCACAACAGCTGGCAATTCTGTCAAGACAACAATAATTGCAAGTCACATAGCTAGGCATCTTTGCGCTTTTGTAAAACATCATGGACATGGAATTTTTTATTGCTGTCCATCTCATTGTGTAATTCAGTCACGAGAGAAAAGGAATTAAAAATTCCTCTTTTGCTCCTTGTTACCAAAGAAACTGTCTCTTAAAAAGTCTCAAAAAAAAAAAGTCTCTAAGCAAGAAAGGCCTAGTTGAACAAAAGCCTTTCTCCCTTGCTATGTTTGTGTTTCACAATTAATCTAAACTCAGAGGCCCCAGTTGAGTCAGAAATGTGACATTAAATATATTATACAGTATACAAGAAGTAAATTTATCCTGATCAGGTGGTAGTGCAGTGGACAGAGTGTCAACCTGGGATGCAGAGGACCCAGGTTCAAAACCCCTAGATCACCAGCTTGAGCGTAGGCTCACCAGTTTGAGCGTGGGTACATAGACATGATTCCATGGCAGCTGGCTGGAGCCCAAAGGTCACTGGCTTGGCTAGAGCTCCCAGGCCAGGGCACATATGAGAAGTAATCAATGAACAACTAAGGTACCACAACTACAAGTTGGATTCTCATCTCTGTCCCTTCCTTTCTCACTCTCTAGCTGAAAAAAAGGAAAAAAAAGCAAATTTATATTTCTTAACTGAGGCACTACATGGTAGATGGTGTTTAATACGCTATAGAAAATACATTAATACTTAATAACTAGGAAAGGCAAGACCTGTTGCAGAGAGAGTGGCCTTGCTCTCCCTGTAAGGCTAATCTTGCTCTACTGAAAAGAGAGATGCTGCCACCATCACAGTGACCATGATGCACCAAAACATTCATAAGAGTGTTTTGTATCCATATCTCTAAAAATGGTAAAGGGCACAGTTTCAAATCATTCCCCTCTTCCTACTAATATGACTCACTGGGGCTTCCTACAAATTATCTTTCACTCTACTGCATTGTTTTTGCCTTCTAGAAAATGATTATAAGTACCAGTGATAGAATAAAGTTTACTTCCTGACAGCATTCAATACAGAAAAAGGCCTTGCTTCCTTGAATAGTAAAGAAATCATCAAACTCAAGTTAAAATCCTGTTAAAAGTCCTTTTGAACACTCTAATTCTATACCTCAGTCTTTGATGATTGTAGTTAATCTTACTAGAATTCATTACGCCTCTTTTTTTTTTTTTTTTTTTTCTCATTTTTCTGAAGCTGGAAACAGGGAGAGACAGTCAGACAGACTCCTGCATGCGCCCGACCGGGATCCACCCGGCACGCCCACCAGGGGCGATGCTCTGCCCACCAGGGGGCGATGCTCTGCCCATCCTGGGCGTCGCCATGTTGCGACCAGAGCCACTCTAGCGCCTGGGGCAGAGGCCACAGAGCCATCCCCAGCGCCCGGGCCATCTTTGCTCCAATGGAGCCTTGGCTGCGGGAGGGGAAGAGAGAGACAGAGAGGAAAGCGCGGCGGAGGGGTGGAGAAGCAAATGGGCGCTTCTCCTGTGTGCCCTGGCCGGGAATCGAACCCGGGTCCTCCGCACGCTAGGCCGACGCTCTACCGCTGAGCCAACCGGCCAGGGCTCATTACGCCTCTTTTTGACTGCAGGTGTGATCCTAGAGGTCACTGGCAAAAGAGAACTAAGAAACCATGATTTATATTTTTGGCATTAAAAATAAAAGAGAAATCAGTTCTATAACAAAACTGTTATCTATGAAAGATTAAAATATAAAAATTGCTTAAAGAAAAAATTACCTGAACTCGTATACAGGTGATAATATTGACTAACAACATATAATAATTAAATTTAAAAATTGCAGTGTATCTGAAAATTCTTAATAATAATGAGACATTTTAATATATTCTCAGGAAATAAAAAATAAAATATGTTAGCATTTCATGTTTTTTTCTTAACTTTTTGAATTTTTATTTACTGATTTCAGCCAGAGAAGAAGGGAGAGAGATGAACATCAATCTGTTCCTGCATGTGCCCTGACCGGGGATCGAACTGGCAACCTCTGCACTTCTGGCTGATGCTCACAGAGCTATCCAGTTAGGGCTGTTTTATGTCTTAAAAACAGTCAATAAAATATATCCATAAAGGAACTGCTTCATAAGTGTTAGTCTGAAAAGATTTGCACCTAATTTTAATCACGCACAGTGCAAGTGAAAACATGCTGAGGGAGTCCATTCAGCTACAAATAACAGGAAACACCCACAGTCTCTCTAACAGGATGAGGCTGCTTATTCTCACATGGAAGGAATGGGTCAAGGCAGCCAGTGCACACGCAGCAGAGGACCAGACTCCTGGGTCCTTCTTCCCTATGGCACCATTGCAGATGTCATGGTAAATCGGGAAAGCATCTTCACTAGCACTGTTGACAATACAAGGTGTTTCCTTCAGACTTAATATGGATATAACCCAGAGAAGAGGGGAATCAGAGAATACTCCCAAGCATGAAAGTCTGAGTCAGTTTCCTGGTAGACACAGAGGGCTGACAGAAAAATCCAAACTCGGATGGATCACTGACATGCAATTTGTGAAAACATACACTTAAAAAATGGAAATCAAACACTTGGTAGTGGCTTCAAAGATACTCTGGACTAGGAGGGCAAAGAATAAAAAAAAAATGAGGTGGAAGCCTAACCTGTGGTGGTGCAGTGGATTAAGCATTGGCCTGGAATGCTGGGGTCGCCTGTTCAAAACCCTAGGCTTGCCCGATCAAGGCACATACAGGAAGCAACTACTATGAGTTGATGCTTTCCGCTTCTTCCCTCTCTCTCTCCTCTCTCTAGAAATCAATAAATAAAATCTAAAAAAAAAAAAGAGGTGGGGCCCTGGCCGGTTGGCTCAGCGGTAGAGCATCGGCCTGGCGTGCGGGGGACCCGGGTTCGATTCCCGGCCAGGGCACACAGGAGAAGCGCCCATTTGCTTCTCCACCCCCCCCTTCCTCTCTGTCTCACTCTTCCCCTCCCGCAGCCGAGGCTCTATTGGAGCAAAGATGGCCCGGGCGCTGGGGATGGCTCCTTGGCCTCTGCCCCAGGCGCTAGAGTGGCTCTGGTCGCGGCAGAGCGACCCCCCGGAGGGGCAGAGCATCGCCCCCTGGTGGGCAGAGCATTGCCCCTGGTGGGCGTGCCGGGTGGATCCCGGTCGGGCGCATGCGGGAGTCTGTCTGACTGTCTCTCCCCGTTTCCAGCTTCAGAAAAATACAAAAAAAAAAGAGGTGGAAGATGCTGTCTTCAAAGCCCCTGTGTACCTCTCTCCCCATCTGGTGGCTCTACAACCAGACTAGTCTTCTTCATTTCTGCCTTCCAAACCTCACACCATGGGGCTACTGCTAATTTCTAATATGGAACCACAAAGGGTATAGATCTTAAAAAATCTAGTTCCTAACACTACCCACAGGAGTGATATTTACAACTTTTTTTTTCCTATTATAGGCTTCTCTTCTTAAATAACAATCTATTCACCAAGTCTGGCCTGTGGTGGCGCAGTGGATAGAGCATCAACCTGGAATGCTGAGGTCGCCGGTTCAAAACCCTGGGCTTGCTTGGTCAATGCACATTTAACAGGCAACCAATGAACAACTAAAATGAAGCAACTCTAAGTTCATACATCTCTCTCTCCACCTCCTCTCTGTAAAATCAATAAATATTTGTTCTTCTTTTTGTGACAGAGAGGGACAGATAGGGACAGACGGAGAGAGATGAGAAGCATCAATTCGTTTCAGCTCCTTAGTTGTTCATTGATTGCTTTCTCCTATGTGCCTTGACTGGGGGGCTACAGCAGAACGAGGGACCCCTTGCTCAAGCCAGTGACCTTTGGGCTCAAACCAGCAATCATGGGGTTATGTCTGACCACATGCTCAAGCCAGCGACCCTGTGCTCAAGCTGGTTGGCAACCTCGGAGTTTTGAACCTGGGTCCTCTGCATCCCAGTCCAACGCTCTATCCACTGTGCCACTGCCTACTCAGGCTCAATAAATAAAAATTTTTTAAAGATCTGGTCACCAAATGCAAATCAGAAGAAAAAACAACAGCAAAGGCTGAAATATGAAAATAAAAATTCACATGAAACTAAAATCTTTCATAAACTTGACATACTTAAAAACTTATTTCAACTGTTTATTGGAATGGAAAATAGAAAAAAGGATCTATACCCATCACCCCACAAAAGGAGTAGAAAGAAAGTGAGAATATATATAATGGGATAGAAATATCCAGGAACTGTCACAAAATCAGTAGGAAAAGTCCAACAAATGCCAAACTGTCATTTTTCAATGGCCCCTTAACATGAAATAAAACATGATAAAAAATTAAGCCTAGTTACATATTAGGTGACACAATAAATAAAGTGTCAACCTGGAATGCTGAGGTCACCGGTTCAAAACCCTGGGCTAGCCTAGTCAAGGCACATATGGGAGTTGATACTTCCTGCTCCTCCCCCTTCTCTCTCTCTCTTTCTCCCTTCTCTCTAAAATGAATTAAAAAAATAAAAAATAAATAAACTTGAATTCCCATGGATCTGACAAGCTTCAAAATGTAGAGACAGTATTATAAAGACTACCTATTAATGTTATATAATTGCTGAAAGACAAGTCACAGAATTATTACACCTCAATATTCATTTCTAAAAGTAATTGATACTTTAACATAAGTTCAAAATGCACAGGCCACCTTTTATGCAGAATTTAAAATGTAGACCTGCGCAGTTCCAAACTTGGGCTGTTCGAGGGCATACTGTATTTTCCAGCTTTGGCTTGGTATTCGTCTATGCAGAGGGCTGACTTAGGTTATACACAGATTTTCAACTGTGGGCAAAATGGGTTCCCCTAACTCCTGACACCTGAGTTTTTCAAGGATCTCCTGTAGAAAAAAATCCCGTGTTCAACTATGCATTTAAAGAAACCTGGTAAAAATAACTTAGTTACTATTTTAATAACAGTTCTTTAACCCTGAAAATTTTCTAGAACATTGTAACTAAATTTATGTCACTCCTTGTGTTATTTATATTTTTATTTCTTTTCAGTGGGCGTTTTCACAGGTAGGGATGTGGGCCAACTGAAGTCTTTCTCACACTATTTATATTCAAGAGGTTTGATCCAGTGCAACTTTTCATGCCTTCGAAAGGAATAGGGATGACTGAAAGCTTTCCCACATTCTTCACATTTATATGGTTTTTCTGTAGTATGCACTCTCATCATGTGTATTTGAAAAATGTTGTTACAAACGAAGGCTTTCCCACATTCCTTACATTCATAGGGTTTCTCTCCAGTGTGACTCCTTTCGTATCTTTGTAAGGAACTGTGATTACTGTAGGCTTTCCCACATTGCTTACATGCATAGGGTTTCTCTCCTGTGTGAGTTCTTTCATGTCTTTGATACAAACTAAGGCAAGTGAATGCTTTCCCACATTCCTTACATCCGTAAGGTGTATTTCCAGTGTGCAGTTTCATGTGTCTTTGAATGGTGGTACGACAAATGAAGGCCTTACCACAATGTTTACACTCATAGGGTTTCTCTCCTGTGTGAGTCCTTTCATGTGTTTGTAAGGAACGATAATATCTGAAGGCCTTCCCACATTGCTTACATCCATAGGGTTTCTCTCCTGTATGAGTCCTTTCGTGCATTTGGAAGGAACTGTAAAAGCTGAAGGCTTTCCCACAATCCTTACATTCATAAGGTTTCTCTGCACTGTGAATTCTTTCATGGTTTCGAAGATAACTGGGAGCAATGAACGCTTTGCTACATTTTTTACATTCATAGGGTTTCTCTCCAGTGTGAGTCCTTTCATGTGGTTGTAAGGAACTGTAATACCTGAATGCTTTTCCACACTCCTTGCATTTATACGGTTTCTCTTCTGTGTGAGACCTCTCATGCATTTGTAAGGAACTGTAATACCTGAATGCTTTTCCACATTCCTTACATTCATACGGTTTCTCTTCAGTGTGACTCCTTTCATGTACTTGAAGGTAACTGGGATACCTGAAGGTTTTACTACATTTTTTGCATCCATAGGGTTTCTCTCCAGGGTGATTCTTTTCATGTCTTTGAAAATTTTTATAATATCGAAAGGCTTTTCCATAGAGTTTATACTCATAGGGCTTCTCTCCAGTGGCGGCTCTTTCACACGTTCGAAGAGGAGCTGAAGAACTAAAGGTTTTCCCAGGCACCTCACATGTATGAAGAGCATCTGCAGTGTGTGTAATTGTGAGTCTTTGAGGGCTTTTGAGCCACACGAAGGCTTTCCCACATTCCTTACATTTATATGATTCCTCTCCATTGTGACTTTGTTCATGTTTTTCAAATAACTGAATATAAGTGAAGCCTCTTCCACACACACTACATTTATGTGGTTTCTCTCCATATTTCTGATGGTCGGAGGGGTTGTGTCCAGTGCAGCACCCAATGTCCCCATTATGGGATGAATGATGTGTGAAGACTTCCCCATGCACTCTGTACTCCCATGATTTTACTCTAGGAAGAGTTTTCTTGTTCAGATTGAGATATGGAATAAGGCTGAAGTTTTCTCCACATTGACTACCATCCTTCCTTTCACAGAGTCTCTCTACCATATAACTTCTGTAAAAAACAAGAAGTATGTTATTAACTTCCTTGTCAATAATTTTATATTTATCAGTAAAAAGTCTGAATGACATTTCCATGATTAACTGCAAAGTATAGGTTCACTGTCTCATCCAAACTGTTGAACACTGAATACACCAAAAGCTCTGAAGGACAACTCCAGCCTTGCTGTGATCAATACAGTGATCTCCATGTATAGGCTTCATTATGCTGTTTCCATGGAAACCATTTTGTAAACTCTGGACATCTGTGTCATATGTAAAAAAGTAATTTGGTGAAAATTTTCTGAGAAGTAATCAATTTGAAGCAAGGGTTGCTTTGGTTGATTCTTTTTAAAATTTCATAGCATAACAGGTGTCTCAGCTGAGACACTGCTTTTTTCTATTATGAGTGTGACTCACCTACGTTTTCTCCCCTGGTTTTTGTCCTGATCTTCAATGTCATGATCTTCCCATTTTCCCCCTAAAATACAGACCAAAAAATATGATTCCAAAGTATTAGGGATTGTAGGAAAATTATTATATTCTAGTTCCATGATGAGCTGTGACTATGCCCCGTTTAAGTAACAATGTCCTCTATTTCTACTTTACATGTTAGTACACTGTTGATGGATAAGAAACACTTATACTTCAGGGCAGGATGTGAAGGTAATATCATTCTTACCTATGGAGGCCAGATTCATGAAGGTTTCCCACATCACATCTTTGTAGAGTTTCTTCTGTAAAGAATCTAGTAAAGCCCACTCCTCCAGACTAAAGTTCACAGCCACATCCTCAAAGGTCACTGAGTCCTAAAACACCACAAATATGCGTATAGTAAAATTCATGAGACACTGGACTTCTATACTGTGAAAATATGCAGAGTTAGGATAACAATTAGAGACAGCGAGGCACCCTAGGGCAAAAGCCCTCAGTGGACGAGAGTCCAGGGGCCTCCCTGTACTGGAAACAGTGTGTGCTGGAAACAGCAGAACAGCAGGATAAGATTTAGCTACAAAAAATGTTTAGGCTCTCAGAACAGAGCTGAGGAGTCAGCATGTTCCTTGTCCTTTACTTCACCCCCTGAAAACGTCTTCTTTCTGTTTCCTACAGTTATTTGTACTTGCTAAAAAATATCTGAGTAAAGCTGGGGATGGGGCTTCTTCAGTCCTTTGATCTGCTGACCAGGACAACTGCCTGCCCTCAGCCCCTTGGTGCACTTTATCTGGCCTCTAAGTAGTTTTTATCATTGTGACAAGCGGTGCCCCATGTGAGGAACCAGAAGAAACATCCCAAAACTTAGTGAAGGAAAAGGATGTCTACTCATCCCGTTTGGTAAAGGACACAAGCAGCAGGGGAAAGCCCATGAATGCTTGTGGTGAGGTCACTCTTAGGGATCAGGCCAGGGGATTTCCCTTCTCCTACATCTCTCCTTCCTCATGGGGAATTCCCTTTCCCCTGAGCAGCGTAGTATCAAGTTACAGTTACAGGAACTCTTCCAATCAAAATTTAACTACGGTCTTGCTCATAATTTGCCGCCCAATTTAGTTTTTATCTACAAGAATAACAAGAAGCTGTTCAGCAATTGGCTATGCAAAATTTTGCACCAGTATACTCATTGGCATTGATATGCGGACTGGTGCTGGTGCTTATGATAACCCTCAAGCTCAGGTTCAGATGAATAGGGCTGCATTTCCTCAAGTTTATCAATGCTTTTGTGTGGTTTAAATTAAAACTCAATCTAAAAAATTTCTTATAAAGTTACAGCAAATCATTGATTGTAGAATGACAATATGATCAATTATTATTTTTGTTGTGTTTATACAAATTACCAGGCCAAGTTCAAACTAGACTTAATACTGTAACTAGGATAATCTTAATTTGGCTTTTTAAAATAAAAGAAAACTAAGGGTAATTTTAGGAAAAACAATTTATAGTTCAGTAGAATCTATTAACACAGTTACAAATATTAGAAACTAGACCAGATCCTGATTTTTATGATTTTCTTGAATGTGTTGGGGCAAAAGGTTCCTGTTATCTCTGTTATGTCTTTTAAAAATATGTTTGCCAATAAAAGAACATGTTTCTACTGTGCTAAGGTACCAAAGAATTGAAAAATTAATATTTTAGGATAGTCAGGTTTCTTGCCCCTCCTTTCTGTGGAGAATGAAAAGAGAGAAATGTGGGAGTTTCCTGGACATACTATGTACTGAGATAAGAAACCCCCTTTTATTAAAAAGCTTAAAAAGCATTTTATAATTTAGGCCAAACATTCAGAGAGATTTTGTAAATATGATTTTTATACTTGTGTAGCTGATCACAATCATGCTTAGGAGGGGCTATTATGTTGTAAATAGAGAGGTTTTTGTACTAGGTTTTGAATGAAAGGAGGAAGGAGACTTGGACCCCCTCCCTTCCCCACAACTGTGAGGAAGAAGGTAAACAGCTAGCCAGGTGCAGGAGAGGGAAGAAAGATTAAGTGGTCTTTTCCTTTCCCCTTTCTTTCTCCTTAATGGGAGATTCACAAACGTTTATCCTCTGACATCATGTAAGCCCCTCACATCCTGAAGTCGTGTGATTGACGTATGTACCTCTAGACAAAGGGATGGCAGATAGACACTAAAAGATTTGGGGATGCCTTTTATATGTAAAACAACATTTTTCGCTATTGTGTTACCTTATAAGTTTTAACATATGGAAATGTTTTTTCTAAATCCTATAGACAAATGTTATAAGCTTGTTAATGATTGTGTCATGCCCCCCCTCCTTTTCCCACCAACTTGTGCGTGATCAAGTGTATATAACCAGCGTCAGAGCTCTATTGGACACTGCACGATTTAGGTCAGCTATACCCCATGTTTGTCATATGCAGCTGGCTTGTTAATAAATCTCCTCCTATTAATAAAACTCCTAAAAAATTCATTTGGACTTAGTGTCTCTATGTAAACTCGTGGAAGAAAGGCACAGTACTTTACAACATTTGGGGGCTCGTTTGGGATCTGGTGCTCCGCGTCACCAGGTAGACACCCGGATCAGCTCGTCTCTTTGGAGGGTTGCTTGACCCCACTGAGATCTTGAGGAGAGGTGCCACCTCAGATGTTCCAGGGCTTCCGTTTTCCTGTGAGGTTCAGACAACTCTTTGGCAGACGTCCCTGATCTCTACGACAATTCAGTAGAGAAATCGAGGAGGTAGGTAAAGCAACTCGTTTCCCTTACTGAATTCTAGCTTTTTATCTTCTCTGAATTCTAGCTTTTCTGTTTGGGACTAATCAATTTGGACCATTGTATAGAGGACTGGATGCAGTTGCACTCTCACAATAGGCTCTTCAAGACCAAGATGTCAGTGGAGAGTTTTGGGTCCTGCCTTGGCTTTTCTGGCTGTACTATAGGAAGACAATTAGTGAGGACAGAGTCTTGCCTCAGACTTCCAGGGACATTTGTTTGTGCTCTAGGAAGACAATTAGTGGGGACTGGGTCCAGCCTCGGACTTCCAGGGACATCTAGTTGTGCTCTCAGAAAAAGACATTAGTAGGGACATTTGGTGGTGCTCTCAGAAAGAGATCTGAGTAAGGACTGAGTTAATCAATCCTGTCTCAGATTTCCACAGACATCTTCATGCTTGTTGAGATCTCATTCTTTGTTTTTAATGTTTCTGTCTAAAACTCCTAAGTGATTGGTGTGTGAGTAGGGATCTCTGGTGCCTGAGCCTAAGCCCTCCCAGGGACGCGGCCTGCAAGCACCTGAGAGGCGCCTGACAGGGAACCCCTTCCTTTGCCTTTTGAACTGTGTGCCTAAAAGTCAAGTGCAAATGTAAATTAGTAAGTTGTCTGTTTTGTAAGTTCTGTCAGGAAAATCTCTGGTATAATTTTAATTGGAATAAGTAAAGCGCACTCATTTAAATTTCTTGATTTGTGTGATTATATGTGAAGTCTTTGTTTAATGTCTAAATATGTCTGTTTTTAAGGCCTGAATTAAGTTTTTGCATGCAAAAATTGGAAGTTTCTGGCTTAAAACCGGAGGGCAAAAGTGAAGGGAAATTCGTAAACCTCAAAAAAAAAAAAAAATCGTAAACCTCATATGAGCTAGTGGCTGTCTGCCAGAGCCCGCAAATTATAAAACTAGAAAAATTCATACAAGTATTAAAATTATTAAATAGTAAATTGTACTGTAGATTCTCTTTGTTCATCCAAGAAATCTCTCATGACATTTCATGGTATGGGCCTTTTCCCCAAACCCACTAAATCTCTTTTCTTGCATCCAAGACTTCAGGCTTCAGGGCACTCTGACTTCTCCCCTGAAGAAATAGTTCTCTTCTGTTGGCTCCTGCCCCTTGTCTTGTAAAATAATTGACACCTCTATAGTCAAACATCTTTTATTCTGAGTACTAATTATTACTGTCTTACCTTTCTTGCTTTTATTGGTATGCTGATTCTTGCATTCTCCCAGACAATTTCGATTTTGTAGATCAGTGCTCCAAATATTAAATATGGGAGGAGGGCGCAGTACACAAAAGACCCCCTTAGGTTGTCTCCTAAAGCACTTTCAAGAAGCTTATGGAGAAAACTGTGGGTATGGAATTAAATGGTCAAAAAGACTTCACACTCTCTGTGAATCAGAATGGCCCACCTTCAGGGTTGGATGGCCATCGGCTGAGACTTTTAATCCCCAGCTGGTAAGGGCAGTCTGGAATATTGTGACTGAGAATACAGGCCACCCTGATCAGTTCCCCTACACCAGTGGTTCTCAACCTGTGTATATGTATTTCTGATAGCTTTAGGCGACCCCTGTGTTTTGGTCGTTCGACCCCCGCCGGGGTCGCGACCCACAGGTTGAGAACCGCTGCCCTACACTGATCAATGGCTAAACTTAACAATGAACCCACCACAGTGGCTAAAAGCATGCTCAACATAGAAAGGGCGTGGCCCTGGCCGGTTGGCTCAGTGGTAGAGCGTCGGCCTAGCATGCAGGAGTCCTGGGTTCGATTCCTGGCCAGGGCACACAGGAGAGCGCCCATCTGCTTCTCCACCCCTCCCCCCCTTTTCTCTCTATCTCTCTCTTCCCCTCCCGCAGCCAAGGCTCCACTGGAGCAAAGTTGGCCCGGGTGCTGAGGATGGCTCTATGGCCTCTGCCTCAGGCGCTAGAATGGCTCTGGTAGTAACAGAGTGATGCCCCAGATGGGCAGAGCATCACCCCCTGGTGGGCATGCCGGGTGAATCCCGGCCGGGCGCATGCGGGAGTCTGTCTGACTGCCTCCCCATTTCCAACTTCAGAAAAATAAAAATAAAAAATAAATTAAAAAAAATATATATAGAAAGGGCGCTACATCTTCCTAGTCCAGCCAGATTTACATCTAGGGAAAAAAGGGGATTCGAGAGAAAGGACTATGAAAGAATCAGTGCGCATATTGCAAAAAGGAGAGGGCTGAGGAATGCACCCCGGAAAATGTTTCTTCAGCCTCTGGGGAAAAAGGGCAGCAAGTGAGCGATTTTGGTGAGAGAAGAGTAAAAGGCCAGGCCGGGACGCACCGTGTGTGGAACGAAGGGGTAGGGGCATGGCTGCAGAGAGGCGAGCACAGGCCTGCGCCCCCCCACAGGAGATGGCCAGGCTGGGGTTTTCAGCCCACCTCAGGTTGTGCAAGAAGGGTCAGGTAAAAATGTTTAGAAAATAACAAACCACGGGTGTAGATCTTGTTAATTATCAGTTTCTTGAAATGAATTACAGCTCCACGAAGGAGAATGAGTGATAGGATTATAGGGGTTGGGATTGCAGGGACAGGCCCTCCATAGGAACCTTGGCCAGCAAACTGCAGCTCGCAAGACACGTGTGGCTCTTTGGCCCCTTGAGTGTGGCTCTCCCACAAAATACCATGTGCTGGTGCTACCTCAATAAGGAATGTACCTACCTATATAGTTTAAGTTTAAAATTTGGTTCTCAAAAAAATTTCAATTGTTGTACTGTTGATATTTGCCTCTGTTGACTAATAAGTTTGCCAACCACAGGGTTAGGAGTAGTGGCTTATCGCCCTTCACTGGTGTGTAAAAAGTTGTAGAAAAAAAATTTTTTCTATGTTAAAAATGTATGAGTTATTTCAAAAGTCTTTGGTTAAATTCTTTTTATTTATTTCATAGCCCTGTGATGTTGAAATCTTGGTTTAAATATTAGGGAATATGTAATAATTATTATTATTTTTAATTTTTTTTTATTTATTCAATTTTAGAGAGGAGAGAGACAGAGAGACAGAGAGAGAGAGAGAAGGGGGGAGGAGCTGGAAGCATCAACTCCCATATGTGCCTTGACTGGGCAAGCCCAGGGTTTCGAACCGGCGACCTCAGCATTTCCAGGTCGACGCTTTATCCACTGCGCCACCACAGGTCAGGCATGTAATAATTATTAATAATATCTTTTTATGTAACGTATAATATAAATGTTTAGCTTATTATCATTTTTGAAGCAGTATTGTTCAATGTTAAGTCACCAAACCCAGAGTGACAAATATTACTATTGATTGGCTTAAAAGTAGAATTCTCAACATAATAGGAAGAAAGAAAAAAATTGAAAATAACTAATTGTAGTAGTAGGAACCATTTAAATTTTGAGCCCAGACTAAAGCAGGGGTCTCAAACTCGCGGCCCACAGGCCGCATGCGGTCTGCCCACCAATTTTGTGTGGCCCGCAGACTGGCCTGCAGATTAATCCACGAAATTTGATTAGTCTGCCGGCCGCACAAAATTGGTGGGCGGGCCGCACGGCCGCGAGTTTAAGACCCCCTGGGCTAAAGGATGTGAATAGAAATCTGTTTTTCTTGAGCTTTTTAGACATTATCTGTTAGGATGCATAAAATTACACATTAATAAGGTGTAATTTGTTAGAATGTAAAAGGAATATGTGATTAAGTAGAATATAAGATTTATTGGTCATTCCAATTGGTGCTTGTAACTACATCATTAGAATCTAAGACATAAATGTGATAGGAAAGAATTTAAATTCTTTTTTCCCAAGTGACCTATAGAATTAGAAAGCTCAAAATTCCCTTTATCAGGGAAGCCTCAAGCCCTAACAGGACTGTTAGAATCTATAAGACAATGAAGACCAAGAAAGACTCAAGAAAATGTTTCTAGTTGCCTAGCTTAAGTGGGGTTTTAACAACCAAGCAAGTGAAGATGGTTTAGACACTTTCCACCAGTTTCTGTTAGCCAGGATCAAAGAAGATACTGAGGCAGTCAACTTAGCCTTTTACAAAGCAATCAGCTCTAGAAATTAGAAAAAAGAAATGTATTATGAATTTTTAAAAAGGTAGCATCATCCGCTGCTACAAATAAATAAATGGCCCTGGCCGGTTTGCTCAGCGGTGGAGCGTCGGCCTGGCGTGCGGGGGGCCCGGGTTCGATTCCCGGCTAGGGCACATAGGAGAAGGGCCCATTTGCTTCTCCACCCCCCCCTCCTTCCTCTCTGTTTCTCTCTTCCCCTCCTACAGCCAAGGCTCCATTGGAGCAAAGATGGCCCCGGTGCTGGGGATGGCTCCTTGGCCTCTGCCCCAGGCTCTAGAGTGGCTCTGGTCTCGGCAGAGCGACGCCCCCTGGTGGGCAGAGCATCGCCCCATGGTGGGCGTGCCGAATGGATTTCAGTCGGGCGCATGTGGGAGTCTGTCTGACTGTCTCTCCCCGTTTCCAGCTTCAGAAAAATACAAAAAAAAAAAAATTAAAAAAAAAATAAATAAATAAATAAATGAACAAAACTAAGCATTTCAGAAGGGACACTGCTCCTCCCTCAATCACATAACTCTGTTTGGCTGCTAAAATGGCTGGTTAGTCAAAGACCGGTAAGATTCCTGAAAGAAGGGACAACCTAAGACAGGCAGTCGAAGAGGGGCCATCAGGAGAAGGCTTAAGAACTAACAAAGGTGAGGCTCAAACCCTCACACCAACAATGCAGGAACCTGCTCCCCTGAAATAGTGGCCTCCATCCACTGTCCAGGGCACCAAAAGAGGACGACTCCCTAGAAACTCAAGAAAAACCAAGCAGCTGATGATACTACCAATAAGGTAGTCCTAAAACCAGTGGGGTTTTTAGGAAATTTTAGTAACTTTACTAGAACCCTTGTTGCCAAAGGTTTATTTGCAACCAATTAGAAAAAGATTTTGCCAGCAGGAAAGGGATAGTTTAAAAAGCCAGACTTAGAATCTATTGCAGAAGGCATAATGTCCAATTGTTTAGTTTGTGCCCAGAAATACTAAGCAAAGTAAGGCAATTATAAAAAGAAACAGGGAGAGAGGAACTTTCCCAGATAAACATTTAGAAATAGATTTTACTAAAGTAATTGACAAGTAGGTAGAAGCTTTTCCTACTAGAAATAAGACCACAATTTCTTAAGAAATTGCTATATGAAATTCTTTCCAGATTTAGCTTGCCCATTAATATTGGGTCTAATAATAGGCCTGCATTTGTATCTAGGATCTCGCGGCTAGTAGGAAAGGCAATCAATATTAATTGGAAAATAATTGGAATTTACACTGTGCCTACAGGCCCCAAAAGTTCAGGGCAGATAGAACGCATGAATCGAAGAGTAAAGGAAACTTTAACCAAATTTGTTTTTTAAACTGGTGAAAAGTGGCCCTTCTTAGGATGAGGTGCACCCCCTCCCGCCCCTCCAGGGCCGACAGCACTGTCTTCCCTTCGATCTCGCACGGGCGCAGAGCCTCGGAGCATTCCTGACCAGCAGCTGGACAAGTGGCGGCGACGACCAGGACCCGGTCGTACAGAGCTCGGCCCTCTTTTGTTTGCTCAGTGCAGGGCAAGGTGAGAGGCTTTTGCAGAAGTGTGGTTGCAGGAGCTCGATCTACCGAGTGGTGACCGAGGACAAGCTTGTCAACCACGAATGCCCCTGTCGCAGCACACCCCAGCCTCAAGTCCAGCGTGAAGCAGCAGAGATGGCCCTGAGCCCAGAGCCTGCAAGCAGGCCTCCCTCAGCACTTGCACTGAGGAGTGAAGGTCCCTCCTCCCCACCTGTGGCTGTGACCTGGCCCAAGCTTGCCGCTTCCTGCGAACCTCGGCCTCCATGTACATCTATGCTGTCAACTTGGTGCTGCCACTGGCGCTGCCCATGATGCTGGCTATCTGGCTGGTCCACAGGGAACACAAGAGCCTCTGCCTGCCGGCCAGGAGCCAGAGCACCTAATGAGCCTACCTGACACTGCTCTTTGGGACCAGCATGGTGGAACTTGGCGTGGTCATTGGACTCTCTGCTTGCACCCAGCCTGGGCTCACTGACTGTCGCAGCAGGCCTCCGTCCCTCAGATGCAGCGGCAGCCCAACCCCTCTCTGCTGCACCTCATCCTGGGCATTGTGCTGCTCTTCTGGGCATGCTTCATCCCTTCTGGATATAGTACCTGCTGGCACAGCACTTTGGCATCCAGATGCTCACACCCCACAGAAGAAGCACCAGTGGGCACGTGGGCACCTAAGACTCCCGGCAGTGTCGCCACCACTCCCAGTACGTCTTTGGCAGTTTGCTGTTCTCCAGCAGTCAGCTTGGTTGTCACTAAAGGTTAAGATTTTTAAAATTAAAACTCTGACTAAAAAAAAATTGTATAATTTTAGTAATAAAAGGTATAGAGTATAGAAATATTTTTGAAAAAGAAAGAAAAAAAGTAAATTATAAAAGCCAGTTAATTTTATGTAAGTTGCAGAAGGTTTGTATAGGTTATAAAAAAATTGATCAGTAGCATTTGTTTCAGTAGACTGTATTCTGTTAATGAAAACATCGTCTATCTGTTAATATCTGTTGCATTATAGGATGATATTCCTACTCAACAGCCTCATGCACCTCATTAAAATGAGTCAAGGATTTGACAAAGGATATAAAACCAGTGGGGAACGTGGTAAGGTACCAAAAAATTTAAAAATTAATATTATTTTAGGAAAAATAATCCTCCTTGCTGTAGAGAATGAAGGGAGAGGAATGTGGGAGTTTCCTGACTTACAGGGACATACTATATCAAAAAGCCCCCTTTTACTAAGAAGCTTAAAAGGCATTTCATAATTTAGGCTAAGCATACAGAGAAATTTTGTAAATATGATTTTTATACTTGTGTGTGATTTACACCAGCTCAGGATGGACGACAGCACTGTGTTGTAGATGGAGAGGTTTTGTGCTGGGTTTTGAATGAAGTTCAGAAGGGGACTTGGACACTCTCCCTTCGCCTGCAGTTGTGGGGAAGAAGGGAAACAGCTAGCCAGGTGCGGAGGAAGAGAAGAAAGATTAACTGGCCTTTTCCTTTCCCCTTTCTTACTCCTTAATGAGTGATTTACAAACATCTATCCTCTGACATCATGTAAGCCCCCTCCATCCTGAAATCCTGTGACTGATGTATGTACTTCTAAGACAAAGGGATGGCAGATAAACACTAAATGTCTTTTAATATGTAAAACAACATTTTTCGCTATTGTGTTACCTTATAAGTTTTAATATACCTATGGCTCGCGAACCAGATATGGCTCTTTTGATGGCTGCATCTGGCTCACCAAAAAATCTTTAATTAAAAAAATAATAACATTAAAAATATAAAACATTCTCATGTATTACAATCCATTCATTTCCTACCGCTCATGTTCATGGTTGCGGGTGGCTGGAGCCAATCACAGCTGTCCAATGGGACAACACCAAATTTTTATTGGATAATGCATAATGTACACAGGTCGTTGTGAGATCAGAAAGTAAACTTTCCTCTTTTTAATCAAGCAGTCAGCTAGCTAATTGCAGAAACCCTTTTGACGAAGAAGATGGCTAAAAGAAAAAAAGATGAGGAATATCGTACTTTTCAGCAGGAATGGACAGAAGAATTCACCTTTGTGGAGAGACCAGGTTCTGCAGTGTGTCTAATATGCAATGATAAAATTGCATCGATGAAACAGGCAAATATAAAGCAGCACTTTGACACATGCCATACTACATTTGCATTGAAATATCCAGCGGGGAACAGCAGGAAGAAAGCATGTCAGGAGCTACTGTGCAGAGTGCAAGCTAGTCAGCAGCAACTCTGTGTTTGGACCCAACAAGGTGACTGGAATTCGGCTAGCTTTGCTGGTACTTTAGCAATTGTGAGAAACGGAAAGCCATTCACAGATGGGGAGTATGCCAAAACATTCATGCTTGATGTTGCCAATGAACTTTTTGACGACTTTTCAGATAAAGACAAGATAATCAAATGAATAAAAGACATGCCTCTGTCGGCAAGAACTGTTCACAATTGTACCATCATGATGGCAAATCAAATTGAGGCAACACAAGTGAAGGACATAAATGCAGCACCATTCTTTTCTCTCACTTTAGATGAGTCAACAGATGTAAGCCATTTATCCCAGTTCAGCGTGATTGCAAGGTATGCTGTCAGTGACACACTATGTGAAAAAGTCTTGCTGTTTTGCCTATGAAAGAAACAACTAGAGGGGAGGATTATTCAAGTCCTTCACTGAGTTCGCTAAAGAAAAAAATCTACTGATGGATAAACTTATTTCGGTGTGTACTGATGCTGTTCCGTGCATGGTGGGGAAAAACAGAGGGTTCGTAGCACTTCTTAGTGAACATGAAAAGAGACCCATCCTAAGTTTTCACTGCATCCTACATCAGGAGGCGCTTTGTGCTCAGATGTGTGGCGAGCAGCTTGGTGAGGTGATGTCTCTGGTCATTCGGGTGGTCAACTTTATTGTTCCCGAGCTTTAAATGATCGCCAGTTTAAAACACTGCTGGATGAAGTTGGGAATAATTACCCTGGTCTGCTTCTGCACAGCAATGTGCGTTGGTTGTCAAGAGGGAAGGTGCTCAGCTGTTTCGCGGCTTGTCTGAGCGAAATCCGGACTTTTCTTAAAATGAAAAACGTTGAGCATCCTGAGTTAGCTAACACTGAGTGGCTCCTGAAGTTCTACCCTCTCGTGGACATGACTGAACATCTGAACCAGCTCAATGTGAAAATGCAAGGCGTTGGAAATATAGTCTTATCCCTTCAACAAGCAGTGTTTACATTTGAAAACAAGCTGAACTCTTCATCACCGACTCTGAAACAGGTCCTTTACTACACTTTGAAAAACTGAGTTTAAAGATGCATGCACAGCAAGTGACCCTGCTCAACATCTTGATCTCCAGCAGCTAGCAGGCTTCACATCTAATCTCCTGCAGTCATTCAAAGTGCGCTTTGCAGAATTTCGTGAGCGCACTCATCTTTTTAAGTTCGTCACCCATCCACACGAGTGTGCACTGGACAGTGCCAACCTGAGTTACATCCCTGGTGTCTGCGTCAGAGATTTTGAGCTACAAGCTGCTGACCTGAAGGCCTCAGACATGTGGGTGAATAAGTTCAAGTCACTGAATGAAGATTTGGAAAGACTTGCACGACAGCAAGCAGAGTTGGTGAGCAAACACAAGTGGGAAGAAATGAAAAAACTTCAACCCGTGGACCAGCTGATTGTCAAAACTTGGAACACACTTCCCATCATATACCACACACTGCAGTGTGTGAATATTGCTGTACTCACAATGTTTGGCTCTACGTATGCATGTGAGCAGTCTTTCTCACATCTAAAGAACATTAAGACCAACCTACAATCATGTTTAATGAATGGAAGTCTCAATGCCTGCATGAAGCTTAACTTTACCTCGTATCAACCAGACTACAAAGCCATCAGCAAAACCATGCAGCACCAGAAGTCGCATTAATGGTAAGAAGTACTTTATTCATCATTGGTTAACAACAGCATAACAACGTTATTAAAAAGAATTGAGAGACTTATTGTACTTTAAAAGTGTTGGTCTTACATAAAATGCACACATTTACTTGTATTTAATGTTAAACATATTGTATGGCTCTCACAGAATTACATTTTAAAATATGTGGCGTTCATGGCTCTCTCAGCCAAAAAGGTTCCAACCCCTGCTATAGATGAATATTATAAGCTTGTTAATGATTGTGTCATGCCCCCCCCCTTTTCCCGCCAACCTGTATGTGATCAAGTGTATATAATCAGCCTCAGAGCTATATTCTGGGCTGCATGATTTGGGTCAGCTATACCCCGTGTTTGTCATATGCAGCCGGCATATTAATAAAACTCCTAAAAATTCATTTGGACTTGGTTTCTCTATGTAAACCCGGCCAAATGGTACTTTACAACAGTACAAACATCAATCATACATTTTCAGGATGAAGGGGCTTACATGATGTCAGAGGATAAGCATATGTGAATCGCTCATTAAAGAGAAAGAAAGGGGAGAGGAAAGGATTACTTAAATCTTTCTTCACTTCCCCCACACCTGGCTATTTACCTTCCTCCTCACAGATGTGGAGAAGGAAGGGAATCCAAGTCTCCTTACTCTTTTCATTCAAAACCCAGCACAAAACCTCTCCATTTACAACACAGTGCTGTCTTCCATCCTGAGCTGTTGCAAATACACACAAGTATAAAAATCATGTTTACAAAATCTCTCTGAATGCTTGGCCTAAATTATAAAATGCCTTTTAAGCTTCTTAGTAAAAGGGGGTTTCTTATCTCAGTACATAGTATGTCCAGGAAACTCCCACATTCCTCTCCCTTCATTCTCCACAGAAAGGAGGGGGCAAGAAACCTGACTTTTCCTCCTAAAATATTAATATTAATTTTTCAATTCTTTGGTACCTCACCACACTCCCTGGATACCAGCGAGGAACGTGAAGCCTTATAATGAGTTGGCATCAGCTCCTAGAAAGCAACCCAGTTCCAGAGATCCAGAAGCTGATAGTGGATCTATCCTTGGGGAATGAACCCCCATAACAGTAAGAGACCTCACTGGCTCCCAAGCATTCAAGGAATGCCTGACATCACCGAGGAAATTTTTGAAGCATCTAACTGGGCCTGTTGAATAAGTTTTGGAAAATACAAGCACACATGTGATAGAGTACAGGAGTGGGACAGGACATGCAGGCAGGCCCTTCTTAAATTAGTTTCCTCTCAGGAACTTAAAAATATTTTCCCATTCATTATTTAAAAGAAGAAACATTTATATACATTATATTTCCTATGATGTATCAGCATTATTAACTTTGCTTTTTAAAATTAATCTTTTTAACTTTCCTACATAGGAAACAACTCCAAAAGTTAAGCCTTTAAAAAGTTAAATGAGCCTGACCAGGCGGTGGCACAATGGATGGAACATCGGACTGGGATGCGGAGGACCCAGGTTTGAGACCCCAAGGTCACCAGCTTGAGCGCGGGCTCATCTGGTTTGAGCAAAGCTCACCAGCTTGGACCAAGGTCACTGGCTCGAGCGAGGGGTTACTCGGTCTGCTGAAGACCCGTGGTCAAGGCACATATGAGAAAGCAATCAATGAACAACTAAAGTGTTGCAACGCGCAACAAAAAACTAATGATTGATGCTTCTCATCTCTCTGTTCCTGTCTGTCTGTCCCTGTCTATCCCTCTTTCTGACTCACTCTCTGACTCTGTAAAATAAATAAATAAATAAATAATATAAAATTGCAGAGTATAAAAAATTTACAAACCCCTTTCCAACTAAAAAAACAGAAGAGACAAAAAACAAGGGCAATTAAAACATTTTTTTCATCCACATTTCAAACTCCAGGTAATTTTCAAGAATGAATAACAGTAGATGCATCAGGAGTCTGCAATGTAGCCCTATACTAGAAATTTCAAAAATTTACATAACTTTTGATATGTTTCCTCATATCAGTGAAAATCAAAATCCACTCAAATAGGAGCTTATATTTTAGGAATAGGATAGCCATTTACATGTCAAAGTTCTCCAAGGACAGGCATAAAACTGACCTAAAATGAGAAAAGCACCTGAAAACTTGAAACATTTATCTAACATCTTCAAGTTCTCTTGCCTGAATGGAAATAAATTTTTATTTATTTGCACAATCAATATTGCCTTATTCAGATAATTTCCCTCAATCAGGTTATATTTTAAAAGTCCAAGTGCTAATGGAAATGACAACCAAAGGGCTGCAATATTCAAGGAAAAAAAGAATCCAATGAAAAGAATCAACAACATTGGAATCGAAACAAGAGAAGCAGCCTATTTCCCTACAGTTAAGGGGAAAAACCACATTGAGAAAGTTGAACATAATCACAAACTCGGGGTCCAGAGACCCCTGCGGAGACAGAACCCCTAGAGAGGGAAGGGCACTCAGGACACCTGAGCAGCCCCAGGAATAAACATGGAACTCCAACACACTCCCCTCAGGTGAGCATGAAAGCGCTCCCTCCCCCAGGCTTCCACTCGTGCAAGTGAGGAACCTCTCAGCCTGATTCAGTTTAAGGTCCTGAGCCAAGTAAACTCCCCGATTCCTCCAAACTTTGTCCAGCAGTCAGAATCCCTGCACTTCACAGACTTTCTCAATGTGCAGAAATGACATTCTCAGTGCACCCACAATGCGGATCCAAAACAAACCTAAGGTTGAAAAATGTCTAGGCCTAAGAAACTATAACCCCAAAATGGACATCATCACCCCCTTCAAATCCCATGTGCATGTGCACCCCCAGCTTCCCAGGGCTGTAGCTTGTCTCAGGGCACAGGATCCTTCCATGGTAGGTGTTAATCCAAATTCGGAGGGACCCGAAATATGGAAGACAGGAGCAAGGTCCGTCATTTACACATCAAAGCTTTATTGTCTAGCTTGGCCAAGCGGCGGGAACTCCGACAGAAATCTGACTGAGAGCGCGCCGGCCCTTTGTTCTACTTAGTTTTTATAGTTTTGTAAGTGGGAAGTACAGAAGCAAAAATTGCAATTAGGAGCCCCTTACCGCTATTGGTTATAGTCATATGTCCTTTAACATGATAGGACCACATTCAATTTGCAAACCATACATCATTTTGGAGAAAACAAATTTACAAGCCAACACAATGGTAGAAAGATGTCTCTTTACATATTAAAGGCATTCCTATATTATCTAGTGTTTATCTGCTATCTCTCTGTCCAGAGTCACACACTCATTTACATAGGAGAGGTAGTTTCGGTGGGGACAAATGCCTGCAAATGACTCATTGCTATAAGAAAAGGTTTATTTTGGCTTTTCTCTTCCTGCTAGCCATTCACCCCTTTCCCCACAGGTGTGGTGGAATGTCTGGGAATCCATGTTTTCCTCCCCTTGCATTTACAACACAATGCCAAGGGCCATCCTGGTTATGCCAATCACACAGTACAGAGACTATTCTCACAATTTCTCTGCACACCTTAATCCAAATTAATAAAATGTTCTCCAAGCCTCCTAAAATATTAATTCTGTAGCCTTTGGTACTTTACAACACCTGCGGGTGAAATGGCTCAGTGGCTCCTCAGTAGGTGTGAGCAGGTAGGACACCTGCAGGGGACGGCTCCCCAGAAGATTAACTAGTCCTTCAAGCACTTCCCCTTGCAGGCTCAAGGGGGTTTTACCCGGAGTCACTGACCATGGGCCTCTGACCTCCACTGGTCTTGCTCCGCACTGCTACTGATATTTTAAACAAGAAAAGCCCAATGCTTACTTTTAAACAAAAGCCCAGTGCTTAAAGGATCCACCAAAAAATCACATAAACCCAGCCTTGTGTAGAAAGGAAGAAAACTATAAGAGTCTTTTACTAGTTCAATGAGAAAACTTCTAATACCTGTTATTTTCAGGAAAATGTCAGTTAACTGTATTTTCAGAAAAAATAATTGGTTGGTAAATAATTAATCATAGATGAATGGTTCTACTCACCAAATCTAAACCCTGCAATTTCATTTCAAAACACTCAAAAGTAAAATGACCTCAGAAATTTACTACATCTGCTTAAGGGAATAAAGAGTGAAAGAAAATTCTATACAAAGGGAATGTAATACCTGAATATTTTATTTTTCTGAAATTCACCTCTTTCTTGCCTGTTTGAAACTATCAATATTTTATCTTGTGTTTCAAGCCTCTATTGATTAAATACATTTTATTCCTACTGAAAAACAAAGACTTAATCAATGCATCTCAAGGTGACAGGCACAGGTAGTGTGATGGTACAGATCACCCAGGAAAGTTTCCAAAGAGGAACCTCTACCCAAAGAAATTGTCAGAAGACGTCCAAACCAGGAAGGAGCCTGGGGGAGAGGAACGGGGATTTCAAGTAATCTGATTTCAAGGAATTTAGGTTTTCATTGTGGTTGTTCTCGGCTTTCCTCTCCTGTAAAATATTCACAGACGCCCCTCCCTCCAAAGACAAATCTTTTAAAATGTTGAGACTTGTCCCAGAAAGAGCTAAGTTGGAGCTCAACCCTGTAGGGTTGTGGATCTGAGACCCTGGTTCGCAAACATTTGGGAAACTCAGGACAAAAACAGTCCTCCTGGGGACACTAAATCGACTGATGTCGAGTTAAGAAACGTTCCTGCAGAAAACATTATTGGTGTTTATTTGATCTGAACAGAGTATATGCCTAAAAGCAAGATCTCAACAGACCAAGAAAAATGCTTCTCAGTAAAAGACCCTTGCAATTTTCTTTCTATCTGCAGTTTTGTTTTTGTTTTTTTAAGCATTTGTAATTAAGGAAGAAGCCTAAGGCAGATGACGTGACTGTGGAAGAATGCAAGGTGGGGACTGGATTACAGGATATTTAACAAGATTATGTGCTTGCTCCCCTTGACTGTGGCTACGTTTCCAAGATGTCTGGACTCCGGTTACTTTTGCTTAGATTTATTACAGCGCCCCTTTCCCTCCCACAGTGGGGGACCTCAGCTCCTCTCACAAATGCACCCGGGAGACCAAGTCACAGTCGACCCCCGATGACCCTCCCCGTGGTCACCGCACCACCTGGGGAGACGCGGCTGCGGGCGCAGAGCTGCCCAGAGAGGACTGGCGAAGCCGCGCGCAGTGACCCGACAGGACGCCTGGGGTCCCAGCTGCCGCCCGGCACCTATGCTGCGTGCCAGAGGAGACAAGGTCCAAGCAGCGCCCCAATGAACGAGGGTCCTCAGACTCCCAAGTGACAGGAGGTGGCCAGTCCCGCCACAGCCGGTTTCAACTGGTTCCAACCAGCCCGTCCTCCCGTCACCGCACAGATCCTTCATGCACACTCACCATTCTAGGTTTCCTGGGTCTCCCTGAGTTCTTCCTACACTCCCAAGACCACTGCAGATCACAGCGCGACAAACGCTGCAGGAGACCCACTAGGGACCGTGAGGGGTGGGCGAAGCGGGACACTAAATACTTCCGCAACCAGAAGGGATGTAAATACCGTTGCCGCGCGTTGCCCCACCCACTTGGCCCAGCGCGTTCTTGATTGGACAGGTCCCAAGACTGAGTGACAGTCAGAGGGAGAACCTTGGCTCTGCTGAACCAGCCTCCCATGGTGAACTGGAAACTGACCCAGATTAGGATGTTTGCCCTAAACAGAATTTTTTCTAATCCTGGGGCAGCTAGTGTAGTTTTCCCCAAATTCCTTGTGAAGGCAAGGGCACAGTGTGCACAGGGAATCCTGATTCAGTTTCCAGATGGATCAACGCCAAGCCACACTGGAAACAAGAGGGTCTTCTGTCCTCTATGGGTCAGGAGCTTGGCGGTAAATCTGGGAGATCACTCATAAAACTGTGACTTTTGTGTAGAAATGCAGACACTGAAATAATAACCTCGCCATCTATAATTGAATCTGGCTCTATTTTCGTCTTTGATCCTTTCAAGCCTTGAACATTTGACCCATCTCTTCCCCACCCCCACTCATTCTGTCCTTAAGAGAAAGAATCCCAGAGCACAAGGCTCTGATGGGAGGTTAAAACCCCCAAGCATCGGCCTAGGTGCAAGGACTCTTCTCAGTCTAACCACAGGGTGTGAGATGTGTTCGGTACATTCTCAGATGTACATTTCACACTTTTGCCTGTGTCCCTAGATAACTTTAAAATGCAACCAATTATAATATCACTAAGGCAATTGATTCTTATTTTTAATGATATAAGAAAAATAGCCCTGGTCGGATTACTTGGTTGATCTGGACATTATACCAAAGCGAGGAGGTTTCCAATAAGATCTCCAGTCACAGCACATACTGGAACAACTCAATGTTCCTGTGTGTTTCTCTCCACACCCCTTCCTCTCTCACTGAAATGAATTTTTTAAAAAAACTAAAAAGAAAAAATGAAAAAGAAAAAGAAAAATAATAAGGCATTATGTAGATATGAGATGCAACTGGAAACTTCCTCCCAGCATTACTGAGGTATAATTGAAAAATAGTATTGTCTATATTTAACAAATGTGTAATTAACATATGGTACACTTCAATGTAATATTGTGTCCACTGAAACTGAAAAATAAAATTTTTAAAAGTATGATATATAAGAGGAAGCAACTTCAAATTAAATGAATTTAGATCAGCCTACTATTAAAGAGTATATTATAGCCTGACCAGGCAGTGGATAGAGGGTCAGTCTGAGACGCAGAGGACCTGGGCTGGAGGCCCCAAGGTTGCGGGCTTGAGCACAGGATTACCGGCTTGAGCATGAGGTTGCTGGCTTGAGCATGGGATCATAGACATGACCCCAAGGTCGCTGGCTTGAGCAAGGGCTCACTCACTCTGCTGTACTCCTCCTCCCCAAGGTACATATCAGACAGCAATCAATGAACAAGAGCTGCAGTGAAGAGTTGATGCTTCTCATCTCTCTCCCTTCCTACCTGTCTGTCCCTATCTGTCCCTCTCTCTGACTCTCTCTCTCTGTCTCTGTCACACACACACAAAAAGATTATATTTATATTATAATTTTCATTTTAATACATAATATATAAAGACAAAACTTGCCTTTTGCCCTGGCCAGATAGCTTTGTTTGGTTAGAGCAGCGGTTCTCAACCTGTGGGTCGCGACCCCGGCAGAGGTTGAACGACCAAAACACGGGTCACCTAAAGCCATGGGAAAATACATATTTATCCGGTGGGGGTCGAACGACCAAAACACAGCGGTCGCCTAGAGCCATCAGAAAATACATATTATTTAAAAATGTATTGTATAATAAATATGTATTTTCCGATGGCTTTAGGCGACCCCTGTGTTTTGGTCGTTTGACCCCCACTGGGGTCGCGACCCACAGGTTGAGAACCGCTGCTTTAATGCTTTTCATAAACTTACATGGAGTAGGCTAATTATTACTATCAACTGTTGGATGGAAAAACCAAGGCACCAACAGCATCACTCCCAAAACTTGCACCAGAAACTACATATTTAACATCTCATACTTTCTGCTGTTGTAAAGTATTGTTCTGCTGGGTTTATGTAGAGACACCAAGTCCAAATAAATTTTTAAGGAGTTTTATTAAAAGGAGGAGATTTATTAATAAGCCAGCTGCATATGACAAACATGGAGTATACCTGACCCAAATAGTGTTGTCTTGAACACAACCCCAAGGCAGGTTATATACCCTTGATCACACACAGGCTGGTGGGAAGAGGGGGGGGCATGACACAAACATTTTCAAGCTTATAACATCCGTCTATAGATTCTATAAAAAACATTTCTACATATCAAAACTTATAAGGCAACACAATAGCAAAAAATGTTGTTCTACATATTAAAAGACATTCCCAAATCTTTTAGTGTTCATCTGCCATCCCTTTGTCTAGAGCAGTGATAGTCAACCTGGTCCCTACCACCCACTAGTGGGCATTCCAGCTTTCATGGTGGGCAGTAGCGGAGCAACCAAAGTATAAATAAAAAGATAGATGTAACTATAGTAAGTTGTTTTATAAAGATTTATTCTGCCAAACTTAGCAAAAATCCAACATAAAGTACTTGGTAAGTAATTATTATTATATGCTTTAACTTGCTGTAACTCTGCTTTATAAATTTTATAAAGTAAAGTTACTTCCTTACTTTATAAATCACCATTACTGCGGAACTGGTGAGCAGTTAGAAAATTTTACTACTAACAGATACAAAAGTGGGCGGTAGGTATGGAAAGGTTGACTACCCCTGCTCTAGAGGTATATACATTAGTCACATGTATTCAGGATGGGAGGGTAGCCTACATGATATCAGGGAGTGTTTGTGAATGGCCCACTAAAGAAAGAAAGAGGGGAGAAGAAAGGGCCCACTTAATCTTTTGTTTTTTCTTTTCCCCCACACCTGGGTAGGTGTTTACCTTCTTCCTCACAGGTGTGTGTGGGGGAGGTCCAAGGCTCCTTCCCCCTTCCATTCAAAACCCAGCACAAAACCTCTCGATTTACAACAGTGCTGTCATCCATCCTGAGCTGGTGCAAATCACACACAAGTATAAAAATCATGTTTACAAAATCTCTCTGTATGCTTAGCCCAAATTATAAAATGCCCTTTAAGCTTCCTAGTAAAAGGGGGATTCCTACACAGTATGTCTCTGCAAGCCAGGAAACTCCCACATTCCTCTCCCCTCACTCCTTACAGAAAGGAGGGGCAAGAAATCTGACTCTTTCTTCTAAAATATGAATATTAATTTTTCCATTCTTTGGCATCTCACCGCACTGCAAATCAAGAATCTAGGCACAGCTGAGCTGGGCACTTCTAACTGACTCAGGGTGTCTCACAGGCTGGAACCATGGTCTCTACTGAGGCTGGATGGGGGGTGGGCCTCGGCTCCCACACTCACACATGGGTATGGTTAGAATCCAGTCTGGACTGAGACCTTGGTTTCTACCTGTCAGTGGGCTAGGCATACCCACAGTTCTGTCCTGCGGGCCCTCAACATGGAACTCAGAACACGGGTGCCTGCTCTCTCGAGTACAGAGGTAAGAGAGACACAGAGGGAGAAAAAAACAACACCAGAGGAATCTCAAGAAAGGAAGAGGGGAGGTACACATTTTTTGTAAATACAATTTGAACATGGCATCCCATTACCTTGGCTGTATTGTGTGTTCAGAAGCCAATTACTAGCAACTTAGTGGTGACACTAGGTTGTTCAATAGCAAAAGGCAAGGACCACTTGAGGCCATTGTGGAGACTACACACCACAAATGCCCACAGAAGGCACAAGGTCTGGTTTGAAATATGACAGAAGACCACAGAAGGTTTTATGCTAGTAGATGACAATGTCTCAATTTCCTTCATTTCAATCCCTTAAAAGTACAAACTTGCCCTGGCCGGTTGGCTCAGCGGTAGAGCGTCGGCCTAGCGTGCGGAGGACCCGGGTTCGATTCCCGGCCAGGGCACATAGGAGAAGCGCCCATTTGCTTCTCCACCCCTCCGCCGCGCTTTCCTCTCTGTCTCTCTCTTCCCCTCCCGCAGCCAAGGCTCCATTGGAGCAAAGATGGCCCGGGCGCTGGGCATGGCTCTGTGGCCTCTGCCTCAGGCGCTAGAGTGGCTCTGGTCGCAATATGGCGACGCCCAGGATGGGCAGAGCATTGCCCCCTGGGGGGCAGAGCACCGCCCCTGGTGGGCGTGCCGGGTGGATCCCGGTCGGGCGCATGCGGGAGTCTGTCTGACTGTCTCTCCCTGTTTCCAGCTTCAGAAAAATAAAAAAATAAAAAAATTAAAAAAAAAAAAAAAAAAGTACAAACTTTAAAATACGGCTAAGAAGGATATCACATTCCCAAAATCACTAAACTGAACCCCAGGCCTGTTTTAGGTGCTGTTCCATGCTCCATCCCACCCCTTTTTGTAATTGCGAGTTTTTGTCTCAGATACCTGTGACACCAGCCCACAGCGTTGCAGGTTTTATGTCATATGTGCCTGCTGATATACCTATGAAGTCGTTTCTAGCATCGATCCCATTGTGTGTGTTGGGAGAGGCATGATGGCTTTTCCAGGACACAGAACTGGTCAGGAAAAAAATGAAAACAAAAAACAGGTCTGAACTCAGCTCTGTCTCCTCAAAGCTCAGACCTCAGTTACATTCCCAGAGAGTGACGGGAAGAGCTGTACAGACTATGTGCAGTTACAAAAAATAGGTGAGAAGAGTGAGCAGTCAACAGCCCAGAGGGAGGTTTGAGGGGTTCTTTTCTATTTTTTTTTCTTTCGTTCTCTTTTTTTTTTTTTTTTACAGAGAGAGTCAGAGAGGGGCAGATAGGGACAGACAGACAGTAGGGGAGAGAGATGAGAAGCATCAATTCTTCATTGCGGCACCTTAGTTGTTCAGAGGGGTTCTGATTGAAGGAAGAGGCACAGGTGATGGAACCTTGAAGAAATGACCTCATCTCTTTGGTGACAGAACAAAACAGAAGTTAGAATTCTGGTAACCAGGCACCCACATTCTAGACACCGGCCCCTGTCCAGCTCACTTGACTGTAGGCTGTTGAGAGAGCAGGATATTCTCCAGTGGTCTCCAGATTTTCTGAGGCTATGGGTTCTGGAAAGCTGCTAATAAATGGTGTTTATTGCTGTAGACACTGGCTCACCCTTTACCTCCAGTGCAACTTGTCATTTGGCAGGTGTATCCTCAGGTAAGTGGCTTCTCTAGTCACTTTATTCACCAGGGCAGGTCAGCCTAAGCCAGGTCACAACTGTGATCCCATATATGTCAACCCTACAGTTTGGGTGGTCTGAACTCGGCTTTGTCATGTGTCTGCAGCCACCTGCAGGTAAGCTAGGTGACCCTACTTGTGGAGGAGCCTGGCTGATGGGTGGGCTGCCTCAGTTTTTCTTCATGTAGCCTCTCATCATCCAAAAGGCTAGATCCGGCTCATTATTATGAGGATCCTCGAGTTCCTAGCAGCAAGAGAGGGATGCCTCAGCGCACAAGCTTTTCAAGACTGTTTGCATTGCATTTCTTATGTCCATTAACCAAAGCAAGTTACAGCCAAACCAGAATGAAGTTGAAGAAATAGGATCTTATCTCTTGGTGGAAGGGTAACAACACCACAAGGCAAGGGTGCAGGTATAGAGAGGTAAAAAATTGCTAGACATTTTATTTATTTATTTATTTTTCTTTTTTCTTTTCCAAGTGAGAGGAGGGGAGATAAAGACTCTCACATGTGCCCCAACCAGGATCCACCCACCAACCTTTGTCTGGGGCCAATGTTCTGCCCATCTTGAGCCATGCTTGCAACTGAGCTATTTTTAGTGCCTGAGGCAAAGGCTCCACGAAGTCATCCTAAGCACCCAGAACCAATGTGCTCAAACCAATAGAGCCATGGCTATGGGAGAGGGGAAGAGAGAAAAGGGGGAAAGGAGGGGTGGAAAAGCAGATGGTCACTTCTCCTGAGTGCTTTGACCAGGAATCAAACCCAGGGCATCCACAGGCTGGGCCGATGCTCTACCACTGAGCCAACCAGCCTGGGGTTCCTAGGGTTGCTAGACATTTTAAAAATCAACCTCAAACCTGGGCAGGGAATAGAGCATCGAACTGGGATGTGAAGGACCCAGGTTCAAGGCCCCGAGGCCACCAGCTTGAGAGCAGGCTCATCTGGTTTGAGCAAGGCTCAACAGCTTGAGCCCAAGGTCACTGGCTTGAGCAAGGGTCACTTAGTCTGCTGTAGCCCCCCAGTCAAGGCACATATGAGAAAGCAATCAATGAACAGCTTAGGTGCTGCAATGAAGAATTGATGCTTCTCATCTCTCTACCTTCCTGTTTGTCTGTCCCTATCTGTCCCTCTCTCTGACTCTCTCTGTCACACACACACACACACACACACACACACACACACACACACAAAAGAAATTAAAAAGAAATCAACCTTAAGTTACCCACCAGGGAACAAATGGTAACCATTTTGGCCTTAGGTGACCTGGGGTAAGATGAGGTCATTTAGTGAGACCAGATCCAGAAGTACATTCTGGAACAATTCTTGAAGTTTTGCCTGCAAGAATGGAATAGAAACAGTCAATGGCAAATCCAGAACTAATTACCAAAGGACAACAATTACAGGGATCATCAGAGAGCACAAAAAACAACACTGTGTAAAACAACAATGAACAACAAAGCACTTGGGGTAGCTTGCACCAATTGTTTGCCACATAATGGCAACCCTGCTGGACATCCACATCTTCACCCATGCAAGCAGATGCTGCTATTTCTCCATTTAAGAGAGGCATAGACTAGTTCTTGAAGGGCTCAATGTTTTTCTAAGGTCACAATGCTAGCAGATGGGCACGTCTCACATCTTTCTTTTCTATGTCTCCCTTTCTTTCGTCCTGCCAGGTGAGCTCTATCTGTTAATGAATCTCAGCCGTGATGGCTCAGCTGCCATCTCTCTACCAGCTGGGTGGGTTTTTCAGTGTAGATCTCGCCCTCTCTTTACAGGTGGCAACCATCTGGCCTCTGCCACCGCCCACTAGAATGAGTATTTCAGACTTTTCTGTACCTGCAACCACAATACTTTCCTTAAAAAGAAGAGCAGCTCAGCCAGCCAACCCTTCCCTCCTGTTATCCCCATGCCCATCTAGATGGGAAGGAATCCAGAGGACATTCAAACAATAGTGGACTGAACTTTGGGTGACAGGAGTCACTCTTCCTCTCCCCATTATATGCAACCAATAAAGATACCCTGACTCCAGGATAACTGGTGCCTAGAGAGAGGTGTACATTTTACTACCTAGAGCCACCACTGCTGCCATCATCCCCTTACAGGAACAGCACACTTTTTATTTTATTCCTGTTTTATTTCTGTAAGGGCTGTGACTTCCACATCCTTCCCACTGTCCTCTCTAGCTCTATCTCCACAAAAAAAGGGCTCCTACTGGCACCAAAATAATCTCTAAAAAGTTGGTCCTGGCCAGTTAGCTCAGTGGTAGAGCATTAGCCTGGCATGTGGATGTCCCAGGTTTGATTCCCAGTCAGGGCACACAGGAGAAGTACCCATCTGCTTTCGCACCTGTTGGGCAGATAAAATATTCAATATATTAAGCTCACTTTGTTAACGATGCTGCTGCCTACGTGGAAGCCCATCACCCAGGTGATAATATTAATTGCCCTTCTTGCTTGGGATGGGAATGATTATATTAATATGTGTTGGGGAAGGGCTTTCGTGCCAAAAGGTTTTAAAAGGAAGAGAGATCACGTTGTTCCTGAGAAGAGTGACAGGGGTCTCAAACTCGCGGCCCACCCACCAATTTTGTGCGGCCCGCAGACTAATCAAACTTCGTGGATTAGTCTGCGGGCCAGTCTGCGGGCCGCACAAAATTGGTGGGCGGGCCGCATGAGGCCCGCGGGCCCGAGTTTGAGACCCCTGTTCTAGAAGGAGCCCATGCTGTAGGAGAGCAGAGAGGAGAGCAGAGAAAGCCCACATGCAGGAGAAGAGAGGCAGCCAAGATGGTGGAGTGCTGAAGGAGAAGCCAGTTTGTGCAGAGTTTGTGTGGAGAAAAGGAGATGAGGAACAGAGGTGAATAAGACTGGTGAGCTAGAAATCTTTGATTCTAGGAAACTTGGATAAGTCAGTGGCTTTGGGAGCCCTGAATGGAAAGGGAAGTGTTTTCCCACTGTGTGTATTTCTTGCCCACCGGGTGCAAGCTAGGATTAAAGCTAATGGCCCACCAATTTTTGGCTTTGTTGTTTCTTTACCGACTTCCCGAATCTAATACGAACCTGCATGGGCCAGCCGGCTGTGATGGTGGCCATGGCTACTGGCTTTACACCAACCACCCTTAGCCCTCTCGCTTCTCTCTCCCTCTCTCTGTTCCCCACTCCTGCAGCCACGGCTCAATTGGAGCAAGGTGGCCCTAGGTGCTGAGGATGACTCCATGCTGTCTGCCTAAGGAGCTAAAAAGAGGTTGACTGCTGAACAACAGAGCAATGCCCCAGATGGGCAGAGCATCACCCCCTAGTGGGCTTGCCAGGTGGATACCAATCAGGCATATGTGGGAGTCTTTCACTCTGCCTCCGCTCCTCTCACTGAATAAAAAAAAAGAAAGAAAAAGTCATTCATACTACATCACTTTTCTCGTGGCTTATTCACCTTCCCAAGGGAAACAAATCATTTTCTGTGGACTTCACAAACCATCTAGCTACTTAAGGTCAATTATTCAAAATTCAAATCCTGAGTCCCATCCACACCACACACACACTTTTGATCCTTGGTTCATTTACCACCTGGATGATATATAAAATGGCTACTCAGTCATCATCTTTCTTAAGAACAATGCAGGCATGAAGGAGGAAGAAAGACTTGCCTATTCAGTAATCCGGCTCAGACCTTCCTTGCAGCTTGATGCTGATAAGGAAAGATTGGATTAGGGTGCAGACAATTTTGAGGAACTGTGCCACCACTCCCAACCACAAACAGAAGAAGCTATCTTGCAGCTGCCTTTGCCCAAGGCCTTTCAATGAATCCATATAACCCCTGACCCACCCTTCCCTCAGGGCTGACACCCTTTGCTAGTCTCAGCCTGCCTGCACCCAGGTGTTTTTAAAATAAACTTTCCTTTCGAAAGTGTAAAGTACCGTACCCCCAAACGTTGTAAAGTACCATACCTCACTTCTGCGGTTTACGTAGGGACACCAAGTCCAGATGAATTTTGAAGGGTTTTATTAAAAGAAGGAGATTTATTAATATGCCGGCCACATATGACTGACACAGGGCATATCTGACCCAAATCATGCAGCCCCAAATATATCTCAGAGGCTGGTTATATACCCCCTTGACCACATACAGGTTTGGGGGAGGCTTGCAGCATGACACAATCATTAACAAGATTGTCTAGGGGATTTAAAAAATGTTAAAACTTTCAAGGTAACACAATAGTGATGTCATTTTACATATCAAAATACACTCTGTAAAGCCAGTGGCTGTGGCTACCATCACAGCAGCCTGGCCCATGCAGGTTTGCATTGGATTCGGACAGTCGGTAAAGAAACAATGGAGCCAAAAACTGATAGGCCATTTTCTTTAATTCTAGCTTGCACCCAGTGGGCAAGTAAAAATACACACTGGGATCCAAAACCCACTCACATTCAGTGCTCACAAAGCTACTGACTTATCCGAGTTTCCTAGAATCAAAGGTTTCTAGCTCACCAGCCTTATTCTCCTCAGTTCCCCATCTCCTTCCTTCTCTCTGCACAAACTCTACACAAACTGGCATCTCACTCAGCACTCCGCCATCTTGGCTGCTTCTCCTGGCCACATGGCCTCTTTCCGCTGCTCTCTGCTCTGCTCCCTCCGCTCTCTCATGCTAATCATCCCAGGAACCAAGAGAGCAAGCTCTCATTCTGCCCCCATTTTATAGTGTAGAAATCCAAACCTTTAATCCAATATACAAAACAGGGAAGTCTTTAATACAAAGTCACTTCCCTGAGGCATGATTGGATTGTACCATCCCACATCAAAAAGGGTAGGAAAGGCTTAATCCCAAAACCAAGCCCCAGGCTACAAGGATTCTCAACACACATTAATATCACCTGGGCACAGCCTCACGTGGGCAGCACCATCTTTAACAAAGTGAGCATAATACATTTTATCTGCCCAACAATCCATCCCTATGCTCACTTTACTACCCACAATCTACATCACCGGCATCCCTGTGCAAGGAAATTAGCACATTACACAAGTTACAACAGCACAAATCATACAGTTTCAACAATTACAAAGGTACATTTCACCAGTCTCTGAGCACTTTGCCAAAAGCGCAAAATGTCCAAAATCCATAATTCCATCCAAAAAAGGAGCCAATGCTCACTCCGGTCATAGTCCAGGAAATCAGTCCATGCACATAGGGCGTCAGCCACCCCCCTCATCCCTGCCATCCTCGCAGGTCTTATACTGTCCCAAAGAGAGGCACATGGCAATGGCAGTCAGCATTTCCATCTCTGCTCCAGAGAACATGTCCAGCCCTATGTTCCAAAATCGCAGACCTACCAGGGCCGCAGTAGGTGCTCCTTCCAGCTGGGCTTCCATCTTCTGGAGACTGCAGATCACAGCTCCAGCCCAATTCTCTTCATCCTCCAAAAAGGAACTGGAAACACCAGCTCCCACTGCCAGGCTCGAGCCCCAGGCCACTGCCGCCTTCTGCTCCGCAGACCTTGCAGCCCGAGCTCCAGCTTCACCTCCTGCCTCAGCCCCGGCCTCCCGCTGCTGCTGGCTCTCCACAAAGTCCAGGGCAATCTGCAACTCACGAACCTCTGAATCCTCCTCCAGCAGCTGCTCCATTTCCAGGAGAATCTCGCAAACCTGGTCGGCCTCCTCCTCCAGCATTTCCTCCAGCTCCAGGGTCAGCATCTGTTTCTCCTGCGTTTGCTCCAGCTCCTTCCACTGCTCGGTTTGCAGGTCCCGGACAGCCTCTTCCACAGAGCTCTCAGTTTCCTCACGCATGGCTGTAAAAGTCAGCCAGCCTACGGTCCCCAAAAGGACAGCCATGGGGAACCATGACAGCAGCCAGTCCTCTACTACGCACATCAAAGGTGGCAGCTCCATACCGATCTCCGAATCCTGCCGACTACACCAAATGTATGGCCAGTGGCCACGGCTACCATCACTACACACTATAGCAGCCCGGCTCACGCAGGTTTGCATTGGATTCAGACAGTCGGTAAAGAAACAATGGAGCCAAAAACTGATAGGCCATTTTCTTTAATTCTAGCTTGCACCCGGTGGGCAAGTAAAAATACACACTGGGATCCAAAACCCACTCACATTCAGTGCTCACAAAGCTACTGACTTATCTGAGTTTCCTAGAATCAAAGGTTTCTAGCTCACCAGCCTTATTCTCCTCAGTTCCCCATCTCCTTCCTTCTGTCTACACAAACTCTACACAAACTGGCATCTCACTCAGCACTCCGCCATCTTGGCTGCTTCTCCTGGCCTACTCCATGTAGCCTCTCTCTGCTTTCATCTCTGCTCTCTCCTCTAATGTTAATCTCAGGAACCAAGAGAGCAAGCTCCCAGTCTGCCCCACTTTACAGTGCAGAAATCAAAACCTGTAATCCAATATACAAAATAGGGAAGTCTCTAATTCAAAGTCACTTATCTGAGGCATGATGAGATCAAAAGGGTGGGAAAGGCTTAGTCCTAAAACCAAGCCCCAAGATACAAGAATCCTGCCTGCCCATAGCCCACCCCCAACACACATTAATATCACCTGGGCAACGGGCCTCCACGTGGGCAGTGCCATCTTTAACAAAGTGAGCATAATATATTTTATCTGCCCAACAAATGGCATTGCCAATACTAAGTTTTACAGTTCTTGGCACCTTACCACAAAACATACTAGCCTCATATTTTTAGTTCTGTTGTAGAGTACCATACCTTACTTCTGTGGGTTTACATAGAGACACCAAGTCCAAATGAATTTTTTTTTTGTATTTTTCTGAAGTTGGAAACGGGGAGGCGGCAGTCAGACAGACTCCCGCATGCGCCCGACTAGGATCCACCCGGCATGCCCACCAGGGGGCAATGCTCTGCCCATCTGGGGCATTGCTCTGTTGCAACCAGAGCCACTCTAGCGCCTGAGACAGAGGCCACAAAGCCATCCTCAGCACCCAGGCCAACTTTGTTCCAATGGAGCCTTGGCTGTGGGAGGGGAAGAGAGAGACAGAGAGCAAGGAGAGGGGGAGGGGTGGAGAAGCAGATGGGTGCTTCTCCTGTGTGCCCTGGTCGGGAATCGAACCCAGGACTCCTGCATGCCAGGCCGATGCTCTACCACTGAGCCAACCGGCCAGGGCACAAATGAATTTTTGAGGAGTTTTATTGATTAAGCCAGCTGCATATGACTAACATGGGGTATAGCTGACACAAATCGTGCAGTGCCGAATATAACTCTGAGGCTGGTTATATACCCTTGATTACATACAGGTTGGGGGGGCATGACAGCATGACACAATCATTAACAAGCTTATAACAGGATCTATAAAAAAACATTAAAACTTTCAAGGTAACACAATAGTGATGTCGTTCTACATATCAAATACATTCATAAATCTTATAGTGTCTATCTCCCCTCCTTTGCCTAGAGGTATACATTACTCTCAGGATTCCAGGAAGAGAAGGAGAGTTAAATTCAGTGTAGGGTATGTAAATTTTGTCTCTTATTGAAAGGGAAAGGAAATTCTTCAGATAACCTTAATCCTTTCAGAGGACTATAGTTTAACTAAATGACCTGGTCATTCTTGTAAGTCAGGAAACTCCCATATTTTTCTCCCTCAATTCTCTAAAGAAAGGTTGGGGCAAGAAGCCTGACTTCCTCTCCTAAAATACTAATATTAATTTTTGCAATTCTTTGGTACCTTACCACAGTTTAACCTGCGGTTTCTGCCTTTCACTAGACATCATGCGACCCCTTGGTCTCTGACTCCGAAGTCATCATATTTTCCCATACTTACTGTGGGGCCAGTGGCCACAACCACCATCACAGCCACCTAACCCGTATAGATTTGCATTTAATTCGGACAGAAGTTAAAGAAACTGTGGAGTCAAAAACTGGTGGTCCATTTTCCTTTATTCTAGACTTGCACTCAGCAAGCAAGTAAGAACACATAGCAGGAAACACTTCCCTTTACATTCAGGGCTCCCAAAGTCACTGACACATCAAGTTTTCCTAGAATCAAAGGCTTCCACCTCACCTTTCCGCCATTTTGTCTGCCTCCTCCACATGGCCTCCCTGCCACACTGCACCATGGGCTCTCCCTCTCTACAAGAAGGTGATCTCTCAAAAATGGCCTCCTCGCTCCTCTGTTTAAAACATTTCAGTGGGAAAACCCCCTTCTCCCACATACATTAACATAACCAAGCCCCTTCCCAAGCAAGAAGGGCATTTAGCTGTATCACGTGAGAGCAGTGCTATCTTTGACAGAGTGAGCAAAATATAACTTATCTGCCCGACACTTACTTTTTCTGTCATTGGCAAGGGCAGGAACACAGGTGCCAACCTTGAGCCTCCCTCTCACTCACCTCCCACCACCATCTATCACCAGATCATCTCCTCACCCTTCAGAATATCTCATGAGTCCTTTCTTTCTTTGCATGTATCATTCAGCTTTTATTCAGGACACTGGCACTTTTTGCTAGGACAAGTGTAGTACTTCCACTCTGACATTTACACAGCAGCTACAGCCCCCCCCAAAGCACCTCTGTCCACATAAGTTCTCTTCTCTTGACAATCTTTGGGTGACCACCTGCTCTACAAACTACATCTAAACTCCTGAGCTGCAGTGACTACCTCCCCTTCCTGGGCTCAGAGGCCCACTCCATGTTGAGTCTACACTTCCCTGTGGCTGTAGAGGTCAGAAACCTATGGCTCGCGATACAGATGTGGCTCTTTTGATGGCTGCATCTGGCTCGCAGAAAAATCTTTAATAAAAAATAATAATAACGTTAAAAATATAAAACATTGTCATGTATTACAATCCATTCATTTCCTACCGCTCATGTTCATGGTTGCGGGTGGCTGGAGCCAATCACAGCTGTCCTCCGGGACAACACCAAATTTTTATTGGATAATGCATAATGTACACAAGTCATTGTGAGGTCAGAAAGTAAACTTCCCTCTTTTTCATCAAGCAGTCAGCTAGCTAATTGCAGAAACCCTTTTGATGAAAAAGATGGCTAAAAGAAAAAAAGATGAGGAGTATCGTACTTTTCAGCAGGAATGGACAGAAGAATTCACCTTTGTGGAGAGAGCAGGTTCTGCAGTGTGTCTAATATGCAATGATAAAATCGCATCGATGAAATGGTCAAATATAAAGCGGCATTTCGACACAAGCCATACTACATTTGCATTGAAATATCCAGCGGAGGGCAGCAGGAAGAAAGCATGTCAAGAGCTACTGTGCAGAGTGCAAGCTAATCAGCAGCAGCTCCGTGTTTGGACCCAACAAGGTGACTGGAATTTGGCTAGTTTTGCTGGTGCTTTAGCAGTTGTGAGAAACAGAAAGCCATTCACAGATGGGGAGTATGCCAAAACATTCATGCTTGATATTGCCAATGGACTTTTTGATGACTTTTTGGATAAAAACAAGATAATCAAACAAATAAAAGACATGCCTCTGTTGGCAAGGACTGTTCACAATTGTTCCATCATGATGGCAAATCCAATTGAAGCAACACAAGTGAAGGACATAAATGCAGCACCATTCTTTTCTCTCGCTTTGGATGAGTCAACAGACGTAAGCCATTTATCCCAGTTCAGTGTGATTGCAAGGTATGCTGTCAGTGACACACTACCTGAGGAAAGTCTTGCTGTTTTGCCTATGAAAGAGACAACAAGAGGGGAGAATTTATTCAAGTCTTCCACAGAGTTTGCTAAAGAAAAAAATCTAGTGACGGATAAACTTATCTCAGTGTGTACTGATGGTGCTCTGTGCCTGGTGGGGAAAAACAGAGGATTCATAGAGCTTCTTTGTGAACATGAAAAGAGACCCATCCTAAGTTTTCACTGCATCCTACATTAGGAGGCGCTTTGTGCTCAGATGTGTGGTGAGCAGCTTGGTGAGGTGATATCACTGGTCATTCGGGTGGTCAATTTATTGTTGGCTGAGCTTTAAATGATCGCCAGTTTAAAACACTGCTGAATGAAGTTGGGAATAATTATCCTGGTCTGCTTCTGCACAGCAATGTGCATTGGTTGTCAAGAGGGAAGGTGCTCAGCTGTTTCGCGGCTTGTCTGAGTGAAATCCAAACTTTTCTTGAATTGAAAAACGTTGAGCATCCTGAGTTAGCTAACACTGAGTGGCTCCTGAAGTTCTACTATCTCATGGACATGGCTGAACATCTGAACCAGCTCAATGTAAAAATGCAAGGCATTGGAAATACAGTCTTATCCCTTCAACAAGCAGTGTTTGCATTTCAAAGCAAGCTGGAACTCTTCATCACCAACATTGGAACAGGTCATTTATTACACTTCGAAAAACTGAGAGAGTTTAAAGATGCATGCACAGCAAGTGACTCTGCTCAACATCTTGATCTTCAGCAGCTAGCGGGCTTCACATCTAATCTCCTGCAGTCATTCAAAGTGCGCTTTGAAGAATTTCGTGAGTGCACTCATCTTTTTAAGTTCATCACCCATCCACACGAGCGTGCACTGGACAGTGCCAACCTGAGTTACATCCCTGGTGTCTGCGTCAGAGATTTTGAGCTACAAGCTGCTGACCTGAAGGCCTCAGACATGTGGGTGAATAAGTTCAAGTCACTGAATGAAGATTTGGAAAGACTTGCACGACAGCAAGCAGAGTTGGTGAGCAAACACAAGTGGGGAGAAATGAAAAACTTTCAACCTGCGGACCAGCTGATTGTCAAAACATAGAACGCGCTTCTCGTCAAATACCACACACGGCAGCATGTGAGTATTGCTGTACTGACAATGTTTGGCCCTACGTATGCATGTGAGCAGTCTTTCTCACATCTTAAGAACGTTAAGACCAACCTACAAACATGTTTAACGGATGGAAGTCTCAACGCCTGCATGAAGTTAACCTCACCACGTATCAACCAGGATACAAAGCCATCAGCAAAATCATGCAGCACCAGAAGTCACATTAATAGTAAAAAGTACTTTATTCCTCATTGGTTAGCAACAGCATAACAACGTTATGAAAAAGAATTGAGAGACTTATTGTACTTTAAAAGTGTTGGTCTTACATAAAATGCACACATTTACTTGTATTTAGTGTTAAACATATTGTATGGCTCTCATGGAATTACATTTTAAAATATATGGCGTCCATGGCTCTCTCAGCCAAAAAGGTTCCCAACGCCTGATGTAGGGAAAGGATTTAAGGTTCCTGAGTGCAACCTCTTCCTTCTGCTTGAGCACCCTCCCCACTTGCTCAGACCTGTCACCTAATTTATACTGCTGCAAGAACAAAGTAACAGGATTGCGGGGGGGGGGGGGGGGATCAGGTGATAAGGGGAAAGAATGATTGATGTACTTCTTGTTGCTATGGAAAAAGGGCTACTGTTGGTCAGTACATTCTTATTCTTTTGCTAAGTAATAAGCACAAAGGGAGGGGGAATCTATAAACCTGTAGGCTAATTTCCTAAAGCCCTTCTGTTGGGCAGATAAAGTATATTATTGCTCACTTTGTTAAAGATTGTACTGCCCATGTGGATGCCCATCGCCCAGATGATATTAATGTGTGTTGGGGGCGGGCTGTGGGCAGGCAGGATCCTTGTAGCCTGGGGCTTGGTTTTAGGACTAAGCCATTCCCACCCTTTTTGATGTGGGGTGGGCTTTGTATCAGAGACTTCTCTATTTGTATATTGGATTAAAGGTTTTGATTTCTGCACTATAAAGTGGGGCAGACTGGGAGCTTGCTCTCTTGGTTCCTGAGATTAGCATTAGAGGAGAGAGCAGAGATCAGAGAAAGGCCCCGTGGAAGAGGACAGAAGAGGCATTCATGATGGTGGAGTGCTGAGTGAGAAGCCAGTTTGTGCAGGGAGAAGGAAGGAGATAGAAAACAGGTGAAGGCCCTGGCCGGTTGGCTCAGCGGTAGAGCGTTGACCTGGCATGCGGGGGACTGGAGTTCGATTCCCGGCCAGGGCACATAGGAGAGGCGCCCATTTGCTTCTCCACCCCCCCTTCCTCTCTGTCTCTCTCTTCCCCTCCCGCAGCCAGGGCTCCATTGGAGCAAAGATGGCCCGGGCACTGGGGATGGCTCCTTGGCCTCTGCCCCAGGCGCTAGAGTGGCTCTGGTCGCAGCAGAGTGACACCCCGGAGGGGCAGAGCATCGCCCCCTGGTGGGCAGAGTGTCGCCCCTGGTGGGCGTGCCGGGTGGATCCCAGTCGGGCGCATGCGGAAGTCTGTCTGACTGTCTCTCCCCGTTTCCAGCTTCAGAAAAATACAAACAACAACAACAACAAAAAGAGGTGAATAAGTCTGGTGAGCTAGAAACCTTTGATTCTAGGAAACTCAGATAAAGTCAGTAGCTTTTTGAGCACTGATTGAGTGGGTTTTGGAGCTCAGTTTATGTTTTTACTTGCCTGCCGGGTGCAAGCTAGGATGAAAGATGATGGCCCACCAGTTTTTGGCTCCATTGTTTCTTTACCTACTGTCCAAATCCAATGCGAACCTGCTGGCTACTGGCCGTACTGGCTTTACACCTTCATATGCATTTGTTCGGGTTTGCACAAAGGTTACTCACTGTAAAGCCAGTATACACGGCCACCATCACAGCCGCCTGGCCCATACAGGTTCACATTAGATTCAGACCAATGGTAATGAAACAATGGAGCCAAGAACTGGTGGGCCATTAGCTTTAATCCTAGCTTGCACCTGCAGGCAAGTAAAAACACACACTGGGCTCCAAAACCCACTCATTCAGTGCTCACAAAGCTACTGACTTATCCGGGTTTTCTAGAATCAAAGGTTTCTTACCTCACCAGCCTTATTCACCTCTGTTCTCCATCTCCTTCTCTCTGCATAAACTGGCTTCTTCTTCAACACTCCGCCATCTTGGCTACTTCTCCTGGCCTCTCTCTGCTCTCTTCTCTGCTCTCTCTTCTAATGCTAATCTCAGGAACCGAGAGAGCAAGCTCCGGGTCTGCCCCACTTTATAGTGCAGAAATCAAAACCTTTAATCCAATATGCAAAATAGAAAAGTCTCTAATACAAAGTCACTTATCTGAGGCATGATGAGATTGCACCACCCCACATCAAAAAGGGTGGGAAAGGCTTAGTCCTAAAACCAAGCCCCAGGCTACAAGGATTCTGCCTGCCCACAGCCCGCACCCAATACACATTAATATCACCTGGGTGACAGGCTTCCATGTGGGCAACGCCATCTTTAACAAAGTGAACATAATATATTTTATCTGCCCAACAATCTACCCCTATGCTCACTTTACTACTCACAATCTATATCACCAGCATCCCCGTGCAAGGAAATTAGGCACATTACACAAATTACAACAACATGACAAATCATACAATTTCAACAATTACACTTCACCAGTCTCTGAGCACTTTGCCAAAAGTGCAAAATGTCCTCGGCCTTCTTTCTAGCCATGGGAAAAGCTTCCTGGTATAGGGATAGGGGAAGGGCCTCTAGCAAAGCCACCCCCCACCCCCATCAGGGTATTTCATATTGTTCAAAACCCGTAAGTCCATTCAACAAAGGAGCCAGTGCCCACTGTGGTTATAGTCCAGGAATCAGTTCATGCACATGGGGCCTCAGCCTCCCCCCTCATCCCTGCCATCCTGATAGATCTTACACTGTCCCAAAAAGAAGCACATGGCAATGGCAGTCAGCATTTCCATCTCTGCTCCGGAGAGCATGATGACGTCCACCCCTATGTCCCAAAATCACAGACCTACCAGGACCGTAGTAGGTGCTCCTTCCAGCTGGGCTCTCATCTTCTGGAGACTGCAGATTGCAACTCCAGCCCGATTCTTCTCATCCTCCAAAGAGGAACTGAAAACACCAGCTCCTGCTGCCAGACTCGAGTCCTGGGCCGTTGCCGGGCTCGAGTCCCGGGCTGGGGCCGCCTTCTGCTCTGCAGACCTTGCAGGTCCAGCTCCGGCCTCAGCCCCAGCCTCCCACCACTGCTGGCTCTCCACAATGTCCAGGGCAATCTGCAACTCACAAACCTTTGATTCCTCCTCCAGCAGTTGCTGTATTTCCAAGTGAATCTCACAAACCTGGTTGGCCTCCTTCTCTGGTGCTTGCTCCAGCTCCAGGGTTGGCATCTTTCTTCCGCGTTTGCTGAAGCTCCTTTCACTGCTCTGTTTGCAGGTCCCGGGCAGCCTCTTCCACAGAGCTCTTGGTTTCCTCATACATGGCTATAAAAGTCAGCCAGCCTTTGGCCCCCAAAAGGACAGCCATAGGGAACCATAACAGCAGCCAGTCCTCTACTCCACCACTCAAAGGTGGTGGTGGCTCCATACTCATCTGTATCAAATCCTGCTGACTACACCAAATGTAAAGCCAGTATACAAGGCCACCATCACAGCCGCCTGGCCCATGCAGATTCACATTATATTTGGACAGATGGTAATGAAACAATGGATCCAAGAACTGGTGGGCCATTAGCTTTAATCCTAGCTTGCATCTGCAGGCAAGTAAAAACACACACACTGGCCTCCAAAACCCACTCATTCCGTGCTCACAAAGCTACTGACTTATCCGAGTTTCCTAGAATCAAAGGTTTCTACCTCACCAGCCTTATTCACTTCTGTTCCCATCTCCTTCTCTCTGCACAAACTGGCTTCTCACTCAACACTCCGCCATCTTGGCTACTTCTTCTGGCCTTCTCCATGTGGCCTCTCTCTGCTCTCCTCTCTGCTCTCTCTTCTAATGCTAATCTCAGGAACCGAGAGAGCAAGCTCCCGGTCTGCCCCACTTTATAGTGCAGAAACCAAAACCTTTAATCCAATATACAAAATAGGGAAGTCTCTAATACAAAGTCACTTCTCTGAGGCATGATGGGATTGTACCACCCCACTCAAAAAGGGTGGGAAAGGCTTAGTCCTAAAACCAAGCCCCAGGCTACAAGGATTCTACCTGCCCACAGCCCGCCCCCAACACACATTAATATCACCTAGGGGTGGGCTTCCACATCGGCAGCACCATCTTTAACAAAGTGAACATAATATATTTTATCTGCTTAACACTCACTCACACAGTTCCTTGGTGTTTGCATCCAATAAACCTGCTTCCCTGTGTTCAGCAGAGAAACGTATTGACATCACCATTCACCCTAATTAATTAAAGTTCCCTAATCCAAGTCATGGAGGGTCCAAGATCAGATGGGTGATTCCCTACACTGGAGCAAACCCAACCTCAGTCATACCTGCACTCTAAACAGAGGTTCCAGCCAAAACATCAACCCAGGACCTTCCATACTCCTACCTCCAAAGGACAACAAATTATCAAAGTTTGAAAAACAGTATAAAATGTTCCCAATCAGAGTGCTCTGTATGTAGAACCCAGGCTCTGTGATGTCAACAATATATTAATAATCCAGGGTGGCACGGCACAGCCCAGGAGAGGGGCTCCTTAGCAAGCAGCAGCTCACAGAGCAGGAGTCCCCAGGCTCTCATCAGCCTGACAGGTAAGAAGGACAGGGGAAAGGGAGAAGTGAGGTTGAAACTTTCAGTAAACAAACATCAAAAGTGTGGAGCCTGAGCCTGACCAGGCAGTGGTGTAGTGGATAGAGCATCGGACTGGGATGCTGAGGACCCAGGTTCGAGACCCCGAGGTCGCCAGCTTGAGCGCAGGTTCATCAGGTTTGAGCAAAAAGCTCACCAGCTTGGGCCCAAGGTCGCTGGCTTGAGCAAGGGGTTACTCGGTCTGCTGAAGGCCCGCGGTCAAGGCACATATGAGAGAGCAATCAATGAACAACTAAGGTGTTGCAATGAAAAACTGATGATTGATGCTTCTCATCTCTCCATTCCTGTCTGCCTGTCCCTGTCTATCCCTCTCTATGACTCTCTCTCTGTCTCTGTAAAAAAAAAAAAAAAAAAAAAAAAGTGTGGAGCCTGACCAGTAGAGACAATAACAGATACGAGTAAGAAAAATAAGCATCTGCACTGGCCTGTTGTTGAGCAAAAAAGTGTGTTTAGGTTTGCTCGCTTGTATTTTGCATTGTCATAGGGCAAATATAGACCATGTGTATGGTCTATAGAAGCCTACTTGTGCTTGCCCTCAGGGTGGCAATTGCAAATTGTAGATTGCCTTCCTGCTTGGGAGGGTCCATTGTTTGCTGGAGAAGGGGTTTTTTCCCTCCAGCCTATTTTTGCTGGAGAGTCCAGAGAGAGAGTGCTCCGAGGGGTTTGGGAGCCCTGAGATTTCTGCCCAGCCTGTTTGGCTAGGCCCAGGAGTGCTAAGGTTGGTGGGAGCCTGTGTGTCCAGGAGAACCTGGAGAATGAGTGAGAGCTTTGGAAGCCCTGAATGAGAGGGAAGCGGTCTTCTGCTGTAGTAATATAATATTATAGTAATTAAATATATAGAAATGTAGAAAACAAAAATATGGAAGATAAATAAAAGTAATTAAAATAATATTAAAAATAATTATTAAAATTAAATAAAGTTATGCCATTTGGATAGGAATTAATATAGTAGGTGCAGATGTGATAAATGTAACATCCACCGGGTACGAGAACAAATGTTGGAGACTTTCAGGAGTTAAGATGTTACTTTATTGGCCAGTTTAACCTGCGCAGGGGCGAACTCCCGAGATGTCCGGAGACACTTTGCCCACAAGGAGCTGCAAATGGGAGCCGCCGCTAGCGCTCACAGCTAAATCTTTTTATAAGCTAAGCAAGCAAGCCTCATACAGAAGCAGATGTGGCGGTAACCTATTTGCTAAGGGGACTGCACATAGCATAGCAACAGGGGCTGGGGTCTAGCTCATTGGCGAATTCCAAACCTAAACTTCTGATAAGGGTCTTTTAACCAATAGAATGCAAACCTTTGTCTCTTTTTCCTTTTTTTTTTTTTCTTCTCTCTCAGCTTCCCAGAGTCCCTATCTGTCTCTGCTTCTTGAACGACCTTGGGCATGTTACTCCTAACAGAACAGGAGCAGGACCTGCCTGTAACCCTTAAGTTCCCTGTTCCATTAGTGCCCTGCTTATTTTCTGATCTTCTCTTGGTCCTTACAATAAACAGAATCTGACTTTCGAGCAGGGCCCAGTTAGTGTGTGTGTGAAGTCATACCTAGATAAGAAGTGGCTTGGTGTTAAAAACATCTTAAAAAGTGGTTTGATGTAAACATTTCAGTAGATTAACATAGAGGAGATTTCCTGTGAAGAACTCCCAATAAGGTGGTTTGAGGTGATAATCATGTAGATTGACACCTGTTAGAAGGCATTGGCCAGAAAAGGTACTAAATCTGAGAGGTCTCCTGCTGTGGTAGTCGCCCAGACTCCAATGTGAACATGGACACTCTCCATGCCACTCTGAGCTCTGATCAAAGACAGCCAAGAAAAGCACGCAGACAGGGCCCCCTTAAGCTGTACCCAGACACACCAAAAGGATTTGTGAGTAATAAATTGCCTGTGTGATTCTTGCAACTAACTCTGTGTCAGTCGTGTCTTTCCTCCGGTGGCAGTTAGTGTCGGCACCGATAGTTAGAATCCTCATAGCCGCCTCAAGAGTAGTCTCAAAGAGTCTGCCAGCCCTGCTGATAAGCAGGAGTGTCTCACTGCATGGTGAAGTCGAATCAGAGACGCCTGATCGAGGTAGAGCTTGGGCTTTACTGGGACAACTGGCACAGTTGGCACTAAGCCTTAAAAAGGCAGTGTCAATTGGAAATTTCTGGCTTAAAACCAGAGGGGAGAAGTGAAGGAAAATTTGTAAACTTCATATGGTTTAGTGACTGTCCACCAGAAGCTGAAGGAAACCTCTTCCATCTCTGGGTCCGACCTAGTTAGAGATTTGTACTGACCAGCCAATACTATGAAGAGTGAATATCCCAAGGTAAACTCAGCAGACAGATGGTTGTCACCCTTGAATAGACAACTCTGAGAAAACTGTTCTAAAGCCCACAAATTATAAAAATTATTAAAAAGAGGATCTACAAAATAAGCTCTGGAGCAAATTCATGAATATATTATATTGCTTAAAGCTAAAATTAACTAAAGCCCTAACTAAGACAGTGCTGGAGGAAGTATAAAATAGAAACTAGTTTCAGATATCCACATACTAATCCAAAAAAGTTTTACCCATTTGTAAGATAAGGAGTAGGAATTAGCATTAAAAAGGAAAATGGAAAAGATTAGAACTTTCTTTAGAAAAATCTTTTTTTTTTCCTGTATTTTTCTGAAGCCAGAAATGGGGAGAGACAGTCAGACAGACTCCTGCATGCGCCTGACAGGGATCCACCCGGCATGCCCACCAGGGGGCAACGCTCTGCCCATCCGGGGCCTCGCTCTGTCACGACTAGAGCCACTCCAGCGCCTGGGGCAGAGGCCGAGGAGCCATCCCCAGCGCCCGGGCCATCTTTTGCTCCAGTGGAGCCTCGGCTGTGGGAGGGGAAGAGAGAGACAGAGAGGAAGGAGAGGGGGAGGGGTGGAGAAGCAGATGGGCGCTTCTCCTGTGTGCCCTGGCCGGGAATTGAACCCGGGACTCCTGCACGCCAGGCCGACGCTCTACCGCTGAGCCAACCGGCCAGGGCAGAAAAATCTTTAAGAAAGAAAAGAACCCCTATAACACTACTTCAGAAAGTCCTTGGAGGATGACAGAGGACTTCCTTAGGAAAAGGTTTAAGGTTCCAGTAGCAGAAAATATCTCATGCAACCTTAAAAACCCAAACAACTTAAACCCTATTATAGAGAGGGCAAAAGAAAAGGAAATCACAGGAATTCTCTTCCAAACCGTCAAACAAATAGATGCAGATAGACACAAAGGCAAGGAATTAGCAAGGAAAGTATTAGTGTAATAAGGTGCCAAAGAATTGTAAAAATTAATATTAATATTAATTTTAGAAGGAAGAGTAAGGTTTCTTGCCCTCTCCTTTCTGTGGAGAATGGAGGGAGAGGATGTGGGAGTTTCCTGGCTTACAAGAACATACCATGTACTGAGATAAGAAACGCTCTTTTATTAAGAAGCTTAAAAGGCAATTTATCATTTCGGCCAAGCATTCAGAGAGATTTTGTAAATATGATTTTTATACTTGTGTGTGATTTACACCAGCTCAAGATGGCCAATCACATTCATGCTTAGGAAGAGCTATTATATTGTAAATAGAGAGGTTTTTGTACTAGGTTTTGAGTAGAAGGAGGAAGGAGACTTGGACCCCCTCTCTTCCCCACACCTGTGAGGAAGAAGGTAAACAGCTAGCCAGGTGTGGGGGAAGGTAAGAAAGATTTAAGTAGCCCTTTCCTCTCCCCTTTCTTTCTCCTTAATGAGTGATTTACAAACGCTTATCCTCTGACATCATGTAAGCCCCCGCATCCTGAAATTGTGTGATTTATGTATGTACCTCTAGACAAAGGGATCACAAGACCACTCTCCCCCTCCTTTTCTCCCAACCTGTATGTAATCAAGTGTATATAACTAGCCTCAGAACTATATTCAAGGCTGCATGATTTGGGTTAGCTATGCTCCATGTAAGTCACATGTAGCCAGCTCATTAATAAATCTCCTCCTAAAACTTCTTCTGTGTCCTGCCTTGTTGTCTCTACATAACCTGCAGAATTAAGGTTCCCTACTTTACAACATTAGCAAGAGTCAAAGCAGACCCAACACTAATAAGAAAGAAAACTATTAAACAAGAAGATGCTAATAATGAGAAAACTATTGAATTTAATCCATACCTCCAAACAGAGCTAGCAGATTTAAGAAAAACATTAATTCAATAATACAGATGTAGACTGGCTAATAAAAATTTATAAACAGGGAGGACTTACAACCCTCCTATCTACAGATGAATTAAAAGCAGTTATAGATGCAATTGAAAACCCAAAAATTAAACACCAACTTGGATTGCTAATAAACAAAAATAAGGACAGAATAGCATCATTATGGAACTGGATTAGGGAAGCATGGAAAACATCATATTCTATAATAGACTAACATCAGGAGCAATAACAGCTTGATGGACAGAAATAGGAAATTTGAAGAAACAGTTAAGAAAGCTAGTACATTTACTAAGTATATATGAGGATGATTTAGAAAACCCATGGGAAAATAAAAATACATCAGGAATTATCAGAGCACTCATACATAAAGCCCGTGAGAATTATAAAATGCCTTTATAAAACTTGTTATCCACAGCAGAGGACAATAGAGAAAGAATACAATTACATGAGGACTTAAATGGGAAAAAATCAATTTACATGTTACACAACCATGCCAAACCTAGGGAGAAAAACCACAAATAGGTTCCAATATAAGAGAATAAATAATGAAAATAATAACTTTAAATCATCATACAGGGGCCCTATTAAACAGGGAAACTCCAACTATTTAAAAAACCAAGCCCCTTATTGGAAAAAAAACAATCCATTTAATCAACAAAATCAAAACAACCCTTTCAAATTTAGGGAACAACAGGGAAATCAAAACCAAAATTGGAAAAAAAAAAAAAAGAATAATTCTTTCTCCGATCAAAATGAAAATATAAATAACCCATTCCAGCAAAAACAATAAAAAAACTGGAATGGCCCCCCAAGGAAAAACAAGGGGGTAAATACAAGCAATGGCAAAGAAATTGAGCAGAACAATAATACAAAACCAGGAGATAACAGACCTCATATTACCCTTGAAGTAAAATCTCCAGATAGTGGTAAAATATTTCAAACACAATTCCTCACAGACACAGGTTCCCAAGTCTCATTATTAAGGGAATATATAATTCAAAAAGATTAATTGGAGTTGAGAATAATAGGAGATTCATTAATAGCAGCAGCAAGAGATGGAATTAAATATTATAAAGGTTTAACAAAGGAAGTAACCTTTTATGTAAACCCAAATTTTAAAAATATTATAGGAATGGATATATGACCATATTTATTATAGCTAAAAATATACACACCAAGATTACATAAATTTCAAACAAATTTAGCACAGTTGCAAATAAAACCCATATTTTTACCAGAACCTTTAAAAGCCTTTTTTACCCCACAATACCCATTAAAAGGTGGACATCAAGAGGCCATAAATAAATGAATAGATAAAGACATAATTGAGGAAGGAAGATCACATATATATAATAGTCCAGTGTGGCCAGTAAAAAAGCCAAATGGAACCTATAGAATTACCATAGACTATAGAAATATCAACAAAAATTCTCCTAGTATAGATGGAACCTTACCTGATGCACAAGAAGTAATTAACATTTTACAAAAGGACAATCCAAAATTTATGGCAGCAATTGATCTCTCAGATATGTTTTTTGCAATACCCATTCATGAGGATTCCAGACCAATTCCAACTTTCATGTAGCAAGGAAAGCAGTATCAATTTAAAAGGCTGCCACAGGGATACAAAAATTCACCAGCAATTGCACATAATTTATTAGCATCTAGCATAAATCCAAAGGATTACCAATCCAAAATTATTACATATATTGATGATATAATAATATATAGTGAAAACAAAGAAAGCCTCCAGAAAGATTTAAACCAGGGGTCAGGAACCTTTTTGGCTGAGAGAGCCATGAATGCCACATATTTTAAAATGTAATTCCATGAGAGCCATACAGTGACCTGTGTATGTTAAGCATATCCAATAAAAATTTGGTGTTGTCCCAGAGGACAGCTGTGATTGGCTCCAGCCACCCGCAGCCATGAACATGAGCAGTAGGAAATGAATGGATTGTAATACACAAGAATGTTTTATATTATTAACCTTATTATTTTTTTATTAAAGATTTTTCTGCAAGCCAGATGCAGTCATCAAAAGAGCCACATCTGGCTCACGAGCCATAGGTTCCTGACCCCTGATTTAAACAAACTAGTAGAACAATTGAAAGGAGTAGAATGGAAAATAAATTCAGAAAAAGTACAACACCCAGGGACAGAAGTAAAATATTTAGGAATTCAATGGAGCTCAGATGGTAAGAAAATACCAGAAAAAATAGTAAACAAAATACTTAGCATTAAGGCTCCCAGCAATAAAAAGGAAGCCCAACAGTTAATGGGATTATTTGCATACTGGAGAAATCATATCCCATATTTATTAGTATTAGTAGAGCCAATATATAAAGTAACTAGGAAGGCAATAGTTTTACATGGGGGAAAGAGCAACAAGAAGCCTTAGAACAATTAAAAGAATAGAACATCATCAAAAATTAGCAGCACCAAACCCAAGAAACACAATCACATTAGACATAATATTCACTGGAACTCATGGATGTTGGCACCTATATAAAAAGAACCAAGTGATAAATAAAGAATATCAGTAGGTTTCTGGTCCCAAAGATTCCCATACTGCCACAATAAATATTCATCCTATGAGAAACATATATGGGTACTATATGCAGCACTTCTCCATACAGAGCCACTAAAAGGACAAAAACCAATAATAGTCAGATCCTTACTAATCCTCAAAGCATGGCTTAAAATCTCGGCCAAAGAATTGGCAGGTACCCAAATTGAGGAGAAAGTGCTGGCATGGAAATGGTACATAAACTCTAGAGAAATAACGAGCACCGGTGAACCAGCCCTTCTCACAGAGGAGGTCTCCAAACTGGAGATACACCCCCCAAGACAGATTGTTGAGAACCAAAAAGGTGCCCAAAAATCTATGGGTGGTAGGGCCTAAATATAGACCCTCACTGAAAAATGCCTGGTTTACAGACGGATCAGCCTCCATAGCCGGTGACTCGACCAAATGGAGAGCAGCAGCTTTCAATCCGACGACAAATATCGCACTCACGAGGGAAGGAAAGACTGACTTGGCTCAACATGCAGAGCAAATAGGAGTCCTTCTGGCAGCGGAATATGCTATGGAGAAGGGGCAACCCAAAGTATATATTTTTACTGATTCAATGGCAGTATATAAGGGAATAACAGAATGGTCAGGAAAATGGAAACAAAATAATTGGCAAATTAATGGAAGGGACCTCTGGTCCAGAGAACACTGGGAAAAACTAGATGAATTAACATCACACAGAAAGCTCTATGTAACCCATATATCAGCTCATGCCACAGATAATTCTCCAATCACACTAGAGAATCAAATAGCAGATAAGCTAGCAAGAGGAATTAAGGTAGGCAAAGAAATTAATATTAGGGATACAACAAAAACATATAGGGTAAAGTTAAGGTTAGAAAAAGATGAAGATACAGGAGAATATAAAATACCCCAAATACCTACAATCAAGTTAAAAAGGGAAGGGAATAAATATAAAATACAAGAAGAATACTTAGATTTCTCGCCAGAATTTATAAAGGAAATTCATATCCAATTAGGACATCTAGGACAAACAGCAATGATAAAATGTTTTAGAACCAGAAATTTAAAGGCAAAAATAGAAGACATAAAGGGAGGCATTAATAGATGTATAGGCTGTAAAAATGTATATTCATTTCAGACAGCAGAGCTGCCAGGGTTAGATAGACACAAAATACCAAATTTTCAAGCCCAATTGATTTTATTGGACCCTTGTCATGGCCTTTCCAACAAAAGTATGCATGTACGATGGTTGACGTACATACGGGAATAATGTTCGCGTTGGCAGCAAAACACCCATCAGAAGCCACTACAATTAAGACATTAAATATGTGGAAAACATTCCTTGGAACTCCTAAAATCATAGATTCAGATCAAGGAACCCATTTTACAGCCAGCGAGTACAATCTTTTGCAGCTATAAATAATATAGATTGAAATTTTCATATGCCATATAACCCAACAGCATCAGGAATAATAGAGACATAATGGGCTATTAAAAGCCAAATGTCATACATTATTAATAGATAGAAAATTTAACAATTTACAAGAACTTCTTAACAAAGCATGCTTTGCCCTAAATAGTAGACCAAGAGTAAACAGAAGATCTCTCCTGGAAGAACTGATTAAACCCCATTTAGAACAAGCAAAAATTAAAATGGGAAGTGTATCTAAAATTAAGAAAAATCCACCTTATAATAAAATAATAGTAAAATCCACTAAGGATACATCTCTCTCCAAACAGGAAATAATCTGCAACACAGGATACAACACTGTGTGGACAGTAAATAAACAGGGACAAATACAACAGATCAAAGTAGATAACCTTACATCAAATGACTGAGAATATGTAATTTAGTAAAACTGTTCATCTGGACCCTGGTACTCTTTATGATCGTACCTTATATGATTATAATTCTACCTATAATCTGGTGTGCCCATAGAAATTACCTGAGCAATGGAACACAGATATTTCATTGCTCTCAAATTAATAATAATACTCTCTGCAACTTACACCACAGGTCATTCTGGAGAAAATAATAGGAAAGCAAAATAGTAGAACACCTGTATAGAGTGCCTAGGAGACAACCTAGAAACTGGCCAAACCAGAACAAAATCACCCAATACGATCATGAGTTTGTTCATCCTGGTTGTCAATGTAATATTAGGGTGTAATGCTAATAAGGCTAACAATAGTAATGCTATTGTGACTACTTTTAAATTTCCTAATGTACTAACCACACAGCAGCTAGTTATAAACTTTTTTTACTTACTCGTGGTGAAAACCACACCGAAGAAAGCATTTTATAATTTAGGAAACTTTGCCTTCGTACACTGCAACACCAACCTGACCTACTGGGACCACACTGCGAATTCAGGGAATTGGGCAACGGATAACATCGCAGATGACTCGATGGCCACCTGCAAACTAATCACCAACACCATGATGTGACAATCAACAGAAAATCCATATACTCATCATATGCAATTCACAGCACGTTGAAATATTTACCAACAACCACATTCAGTGAGCTGCAGGAAGAACATATAAACAGGGACACAGATTATGGAGAAACCTTCAAAAAACTTGAAGTACTCCATAATGAGACTAAAAAATTTATCTCAAAAGCTGGACAAGAACAGAACATTATAAAGGAACTGAGACTGATACTGAAGAGTGTGAGCACCATCTTAGACCATGATGCAAAAAGACTGTGTAAACCATGTAATTTTATTTATTTATTATTATTATTTTTTATTTATTCATTTTAGAGAGGAGAGAGAGAGAGAGAGAGGAAGAGAGAGAGAAAGGAGAGAGAGACAGGGGGGAGGAGCTGGAAGCATCAACTCCCATATGTGCCTTGACCAGGCAAGCCCAGGGTTTCGAACCGGCGACCTCAGCATTTCCAGGTCGACACTTTATCCACTGCACCACCACAGGTCAGGCCACCATGTAATTTTATAGAGACTATAGGATCTATATTTTCAACAGTGAGTTGTAAACCAACATGGGATTTATTAAATCCAGTATAGTATATTGAACAAGGTATTCATACCTTTACATCTATATAAATGGGAATTAAGAAAATAATAATACTTATATGCCTGTTTGTTGTGATTGTATTTAGATTGAAGGTGTGTAATCCCATTTGCAATATATGTTTAAAAAGAAATAAAAAATAGTTTTGTAATGATCCCTGCAAGCATATAACTTGCTGGGATCAAGGGGTAGAATGTTGTAGTAATATGATGTTATAATAATTAAATATATAGAAATGTAGAAAACAAAAATATGGAGGATATATAAAAGTAATTAAAATAATATTAAAAATAATTATTAAAATTAAATAAAGTTATGTCATTTGAATAGGAATTAATATAGTAGGTGCTGATATGATAAACAGACTCTGACTTTCAAGCAGGGCCCAGTTAGTATGTGTGTGAAGTCATACCTAGATAAAAAGTGGCTTTGTGTTATTCACATTAACTTTGTAAGTTAATGTAAATAAGAACATCTTAAAAAGTAGTTTGATGTAAACGTTTCAGTAGATTGACATAGAGAGGATTCCCTGTAAGGAACTCCCAAAAAGGTGGTTTGAGGTGATAATCATGTAGATTGACACCTGTTAAAAGGCATTGGTCAAAAAAGGTACTAAATCTGAGGGGCCCCCTGCTACAGTAGTCACCCAGACTCCAATGTGAACATGGACTGTCTCCACACCACTCTGAGCTCTGACCAAGGACAGCTGAGAGGAGCACACTGACGGGGTCCCTTAAGCTGTACCCAGGCACGCCAAAAGGATTTGTGAGTAATAAATTGCCTGTGTAATTCTTGCAACTAACTCTGTGTTGGTCATGTCTTTCTTCCAGTGGCAGTCGGCACTGATCAGTAGCATCCTCATAACCACCTCAAGAGTAGTCTCGAAGAGTCTGCCAACCATGCTGATAAGCAGGAGTGTCCCACTGTGTGGGGAAGTCAAATCAGGGACGCCTGATTGATGAAGAGCTCAGGCTCTCCTAGGACTTTAAGAGATTTTCTTCATGCACAAAAATTATACCTGAGTGCACATACACTGTGGATGCAAAACTCAAACGTAAGGTCAAAAATGTCTAGGCTTCAGCGGCAAGATGGCAATGGAGTAGACAGACGTAGCAACTTCCACCTCCCAGAACCAAAGTGGATTACAACTTAATTTTAAGGACCATCATCTGGAAAAACCAACTTTGGACTAAACTAAGAGGACTCTTTAACCAAGTAACACCAAAGAAGCCACAAAGAGACTGGTAGAAAAAGTGGAAATACAGAGAGGGCTGCCCAGCTCCTGGGAGAGAACGGCAGCCCGGAGAGACTCGTGTGGTGGGAAGTGAGTTTAGCAAAGAAAGGAGGGCCCTGGGCCCCAGGAACTAAGTCCCAGCCTGCAGCCCTAGAGCCTAGAAGAAGCATATGGACAGTATTTAGCTGTGAAACAAGTCAGGGTACTGTTTGTGAGAAAGAGACAAATTTCTCAGACCCAGGATTCTTCTTAATGGGACTGTGCAGAAAACCTCTTTCACAACCACTCACCCGGGGCTCCGGGGGACGGGGAGAGAGGAGAGAACTGGAGTGCAGGAAGAGAGTGTAATCTAGGAGGCACAGACAAAAACACTTTGAGGGACAGCCACCCTAACCCCTAGGCTGAATCACTCCCCAAATCAGAAGTGAATATTTCCTCTGGAACCAGCAATACCAGCAATGGGAAGCAGGACACCAGCCAAACAAGCTCTTCTGTGGCACTCAGAGCAGAGTCACTTAGAAGGAGGGAGCCTTAAGGAATACAGTATTTAGTACTAGGGTCTGAGGTGCAGTGCCTCCAACCACACTTCTCAGGGCTAGCCAGAGGGAGGGCAGCGGCGGGACACAGGAGTACAGTGCTGTCACTGGGGGCACAAGCTAGGCAGGTCATAACCTGAGGCCTGGAGTGAGCTCAGTCTTGCCTGGTGGGGGCAAAAGGGGTCACAAAAGCAGTCCAGGAGGCTGTGGGCCCTCCTGCAATCCTGCCCAAAGGGGAAAGGCGAGAACCTGGGATCTGCAGAGCCCCGCAGCTGAGTGCAAGCATGCAGCCCTACCTGGCCCGCAGAGCCCCGGGCTTGTGGCTTGACTTACAAACACAGCTCCGCCCTTGGGGGTGGGGAAAAAGCCCGGGAAGAGGCTGAGACTCAGCTGAGCAAAGGTGCTCATTCCTGCCCTCGGTGCCGAGGCTTGTGGCCCAGGGAACAGCACGCAGCCCCACCTGCAGCAGCAGGTTGAAGACCGAGGCTTGTAGACCCAGACATGTGAAAACAACCCCCCCCTTGCTGTGGAGGAGAGGCAGAATCAGCAGTGACCACCACAGCTGGCTATCATAGGCAATGCCCATAACTGAATGCCTGAGACAGTGGCAAAGGGGGTGGTGGGCATGTAGACAGACCACACCTGGGGAACACAAAGGCCACAACCATTAAACTCCAGTGGCCACGCCCTTATTATACACAGACAAAATGGGAAGGCAGAGAAATGCAATCCAATTGAATCAAGAGAAATCCCCAGAAAAGAACTTGAATGAGTCAGATATAACCAAATTACCAGATTCAGAGTTTAAAATAATGATTGTTAGGATGCTCAAAAATCTTAGAATAACAATAGATGATCATAATAAAGAACTAAATAAAAAGATAGCAAGTGTAAAAAAAGGACAATAAAATAATAAAAAAGAATCAGTCAGAAATGACAAATACAATATCAGAAATGAAGACTAAAATGGAAGAAATTAAAAGCAGAATGGATGGGAGAGACAAGATGGCGCTGGAGTAGGCGAACGTACCAGCATCTACCTCCCAGAACCAATGTGGATTACAAACTAATTTTATGAACTATCAACTGGAAAAACCAACTTTGGACTAAACTAAAAGGACTCTTCAACCCAGGAACGCTGAAGAAGCCACCCAGAGACTGGTAGGAAAAGCGGAAACGCGGAGAGGGCTGCCCAGCTTCTCAGAGCGAACTACAGCAGGGAGAGACTCGCGTGGCGGGAAGTGAGTTTAGCAGAGGGGAAAGGGCCCTGAGCCCCAGGAACAAAGCCCCAGCCTGCAGCCCCAGAGCCCAGAAGAAGCATAAGGACAGTATTTAGCTGGAAACAAGTCAGGATACTGTTTGTGAGAGAGTCTGATTTCTCAGACCCAGGATCCTTCTTAAAGGGACCACGCAGAATATCTCTCTCACAAACACTCACCCGGGGCTCCTGGAGACGGAGGGAGAGGGGAGAGAACCACAGTAACAGGAAGAGAGTGCAATCTAGGAGGCATAGGGAGAAACATTTTTGGGAGATAGCCACTCTAACCCCTGGGACGAGTCACTCCCCAAAGCTGAAGTGAATATTTCCCCCGGAAACAGCAATACCAGCAAAGGGAAGCAGGAGAGCAGCCAAACAAGCTCCCCCGCAGCATTCAGAGCAGAGTCGCATAGAAGGAGGGAGCTTTCGGGTCTACGGTAGTGAGTCTTAGGGTCCGAGCTGCAACGCCCCCAACCACACGGCTGAGGGCGCACCGGAGAGCGGGCGGCAGCGGGAGACAAAAGTGCGGTTCTGCTGGCAGGGGCAGAAGCCGGCTGGCCACCAGTGGGCTCAGGTGTGAGCTCAATCTTGCCCGGCTAGGGAGAAGGGGGTGTGCAAAAGACGCTAACCTCAGCTGCCGGCAGCCTGTAATCCAGCCTCCGGGAGAAGGGCGGGAAACCCAGAAAGGGTAGAAACCAGCCCCGGAGCAAGGGCAGAGGAGCACATCCCTGCCCCGCCTGTGCAACCCAGGCTTGCGGTCTGACTTGGTAGCAGGCTCCTCCCGCGGGGGTGGAGCCAAAAGCCCAGAAGAGGCGGAGTTCCACTACGAAGCTGAGCTTGGGCACGCAGCCTTCCCTGGTGGTAGAGCCAAGGCTAGCAGCTGTTCCTTGAGTGGGATCATCCTGCAAAGGCAGGGCGAAAGCTCGGAAACAGGCGGAGACCCGCAGCTGAGCAAAGGTGCTCGCCAGTGCCCTCAGGACCGAGCATAACATCACACATGGGGGCGGGGCAAAGGCCAAGGCCAACAACCCTTGTGCACCAGAGCACGTGATCACAGCCACTCTCGTGAAGAGAAAATGCGGAGGCAGAGAAATACAACACAAATAAACCAAGAGAAATCCCCAGAAAAGGACCTAAGTGAATCAGATATAACCAAATTACCAGATGCAGAGTTTAAAATAACGATTGTTAGGATGCTCAAAGATATTAGAACCACCATAGATGGCCATTACGAAAACCTAAATAAAGAGATAACAAATATAAAAAAGGACATTGAAATAATAAAAAAGAATCAGACAGAAATGACAAATACAATATCTGAAATAAAGAATACAATGGAAGGAATTAAAAGCAGGATGGATGAAGCAGAGAATCGAATCAGTGAGTTAGAGGACACAATAAATAAAGGCATGGAAACAGAGCAGAAAAAAGAAAAGAGACTCAAAAAGTCTGAGGAAACTCTAAGAGAGCTCTGTGACAACATGAAGAGAAATAACATCCGCATCATAGGGGTTCCTGAAGAAGAAGAGAAAGAACAAGGGATAGAGACTTTGTTCAAACATATTATAGAGGAAAACTTCCCCAAATTAAGGCAGGAAAATATTTCACATGTTCAGGAAGCACAGAGAACTCCATTAAGGAGAAATCCAAAGAAACCAACACCAAGACACATCATAATTAAATTACCAAAGCTAAATGATAAAAAGAAAATATTAACAGCTGCTAGAGAAAAAAAGACTATCACCTACAAAGGAGCCCCCAGAAGGATGACTTCTGACTTCTCAACAGAAACACTTGAGGCCAGAAGGGAATGGCAAGAAATATTCAAAGTAATGCAGAACAAGAACCTACAACCAAGACTACTTTATCCAGCAAGGCTATCATTTAAAATTGAAGGAGAAATAAAAAGCTTTACAGACAAAAAAAAACTCAAGGATTTCACTACAATCAAACCAAGGCTGCAAGAAATGCTAAGGGACCTGTTGTAAACAGATCAAAGGAAAAAAAGAATATAGCAAAAGAGAAAAACAGTTTTAAAGAAAAAAAAATGGCAATAAACAATTACATATCAGTAATAACCTTAAATGTTAATGGATTAAATGATCCGATCAAGAGACATAGGGTAGCTGCATGGATAAGAAAACAGGACCCATACATATGCTGTCTACAAGAGACACACCTTAAATCAAAAGATGCACACAGACTGAAGATAAAAGGATGGAAAAAAATATTTCACGCAAATGGAAATGAAAAAAAAGCTGGGGTAGCAATACTTATATCAGACAAAATAGACTTTAGAACAAAGACCATAGTTAGAGATAAAGAAGGTCACTACATAATGATAAAGGAAGCAATACAAAAGGAAGATATAACCATTATAAATATCTACGCGCCTAATATAGGAGCACCTAAATATATAAAGCAGACTTTGATAGACTTAAAGGGCGAGATCAACAGCAATACTATAATAGTAGGAGATTTCAATACCCCATTAACATCATTAGATAGGTCCTCAAGAAAGAAAATTAACAAAGAAACAGCAGACTTAAAGGACATATTAGATGAACTCGATTTAATAGATATCTTCAGAACCTTTCACCCTAAAAGAGCAGAATATACATTCTTTTCAAGCGCTCATGGGACATTCTCTAGAATAGACCACATGTTAGGGCACAAAAGCGGGCTCAACAAATTTAAGAAGATTGAAATGATATCGAACACTTTCTCTGATCACAATGGCATTAAAATAGAAATCAACCACAATAGAAAAATTGAAAAACATTCAAACACTTGGAAACTAAATAGCATGTTATTAAACAATGAATGGGTTAACATTGAGATCAAAGAAGAAATTAAAAAATTCCTAGGAACAAATGATAATGAGCATACATCAACTCAAAATTTATGGGACACAGCAAAAGCAGTCCTGAGAGGGAAGTTTATAGCATTACAGGCATACCTCAAGAAGCTAGAAAAAGCTCAAATTAACAACTTAACCCTGCATCTAAAAGAACTAGAAAAAGAACAGCAAGTAAAGCCCAGAGCTAGTAGAAGGAAGGAAATAATAAAGATCAGAGCAGAAATAAGTGACATAGAGGCTAAAGAAACAATACAGAGGATCAATGAAACCAGGAGCTGGTTCTTTGAAAAGGTAAACAAGATCGATGAACCTTTAACAAGACTCACCAAGAAAAAAAGAGAGAGGACTCAAATAAATAAAATTAGAAACGAGAGTGGAGAAATAACAACTGACACAACAGAAATACAAAATATTGTAAGAAAATACTATGAAGAACTGTATGCCAAAAAACTAGACAACCTAGATGAAATGGACAAATTCCTTGAATCATATAATCTTCCAAAAATCAATCTGGAAGAATCAGAAAACCTAAACAGACCAATTACAACAAATGAGATTGAAACAGCTATCAAAAAACTCCCAAAAAAGAAAAGTCCTGGGCCTGATGGCTTCACAAGTGAATTCTACCAAATATTCAAAGAAGAACTAACTCCTATCCTTCTCAAGCTATTTCAAAAAATTCAAGAGGAAGGAAGACTTCCAAACTCCTTTTATGAGGCGAGTATAATTCTGATTCCAAAACCAGGCAAAGACAACACAAAAAAAGAAAATTATAGGCCAATATCCCTGATGAACTTAGATGCAAAAATCCTCAATAAAATATTAGCAAACCGGATCCAGCAATATATGGAAAAAATCATACACCATGATCAAGTAGGATTTATTCTTGGGAGGCAAGGCTGGTACAATATTCGCAAATCAATCAATGTGATTCAGCACATAAACAAAATAAAGGAGAAAAACCACATGATAATTTCAATAGATGCAGAAAAAGCATTTGATAAAGTCCAGCACCCATTCATGATCAAAATTCTCAGCAAAGTGGGAATACAGGGAACATACCTCAACATGATAAAGGCCATCTATGACAAACCCACAGCCAACATAATACTCAATGGGCAAAAATTAAAAGCTATCCCCTTAAGATCAGGAACAAGGCAGGGTTGCCCCCTTTCACCACTCTTATTCAACATAGTTCTGGAAGTCCTCGCCACAGCAATCAGACAAGAAAAAGAAATAAAAGGCATCCAAATTGGAAAAGAAGAAGTAAAACTATCATTATTTGCAGATGACATGATATTGTATATAGAAAACCCTAAAGTTTCAGTCAAAAAACTACTAGACCTGATAAAAGAATTTGGCAAGGTGGCAGGATATAAAATCAATACTCAGAAATCAGAGGCATTTTTATACACTAATAATGAACTGTCAGAAAGAGAAATCAGGGAATCAATCCCCTTTACCATTGCAACCAAAAAAATAAAGTACCTAGGAATAAATCTAACCAAGGAGATTAAAGACTTGTACTCAGAAAATTATAAAACATTGATAAAAGAAATCAGGGAAGATACGAATAAGTGGAGGCATATATCGTGCTCATGGTTAGGAAGAATAAACATCATTAAAATGTCTATATTACCCAAAGCAATTTATAAATTCAATGCAATACCAATGAAAATACCAATGACTTACTTCAAAGACATAGAACACATATTCCAAAAATTTATATGGAACCAAAAAAGAACACGAATAGCCTCAGCAATCCTGAAAAGGAAGAAAAAAGCGGGAGGTATCACACTTCCAGATATCAAGTTATATTATAAGGCCATTGTACTCAAAACAGCATGGTACTGGCATAAGAACAGGCACATAGATCAATGGAACAGAACAGAGAACTCAGAAATAAACCCACAGCTCTATGGACAACTGATATTTGACAAAGGAGGTAAGACAATACAATGGAGTAAAGACAGCCTCTTCAACAAATGGTGTTGGGAAAACTGGACAGCTACCTGCAAAAAAATGAAACTAGACCACCAACTTATACCACTCACAAAAATAAACTCAAAATGGATAAAAGACTTGAATGTAAGCCATGAAACCATAAGCATTTTAGAAGAAAACATAGGCAGTAAGCTCTCTGACATCTCTCGCAGCAATATATTTGCTGATTTGTCTCCACAGGCAAGTGAAATAAAAGACAGGATAAACAAATGGGACTTTATCAAACTAAAAAGCTTCTGCACAGCTAAAGACAATAAGAACAGAATAAAAAGACAAACTACACAATGGGAGAATATATTTGACATAGCGTCTGATAAGGGGTTAATAACCAAAATTTATAAAGAACTTGTAAAACTTAATACCAGGAAGACAAATAATCCAATCCAAAAATGGGCAAAAGAAATGAATAGACATTTCTCCAAAGAGGACACACAGATGGCCAATAGGCATATGAAAAAATGTTCAACATCATTAATGATTAGAGAAATGCAAATTAAAACCACAATGAGATATCACCTCACACCAGTCAGAATGGCGCTCATCAATAAAACAACACAGAATAAGTGCTGGCGAGGATGTGGAGAAAAGGGAACCCTCCTGCACTGCTGGTGGGAATGCAGACTGGTGCAGCCACTGTGGAAAACAGTATGGAGATACCTCAAGAAATTAAAAATCGAACTGCCTTTTGACCCAGCTATACCACTGTTAGGAATATACCCCAAGAACACCATAGCACTGTTTGAAAAGAAGAAATGCACCCCCATGTTTATGGCAGCATTGTTCACAATAGCAAAGATTTGGAAACAGCCCAAGTGTCCATCAGAGGATGATTGGATTAAAAAGCTTTGGTATATATATACTATGGAATACTACTCAGCCATAAGAAATGATGACATAGGATCTTTTACAACAACATGGATGGGCCTTGATAACATTATACTGAGTGAAAGAAGTAAATCAGAAAAAACTAAGAACTATATGTTTCCACACATAGGTGGGACATAAAGATGAGACTCAGAGACATGAACAACAGTGTTGGGGTTACAGGGTGGGGGGAGGAGAGGGAGGGGGTTGGGGGAGGGGAGGGGCACAAAGATCATGGCTTTTCAGCATTGGCCATATTCCCCCCTTAATCTATAGACAGACAGCAAATATTTACGTATGGTGTTCCCACTATAAAGACTGCTGTCTTAGGGACAAATGCTGACAAACTATTTCAGCAGTTCCTCCTTCTTCAAAGACTTATATGTAAACATAGAGCTCCATGTTTCATAGGACATACTCAAGCTCACTCCATGCTTCCTGGTGCTTTAGCACAAGGGAATGCCCCCCCCTTTTTTTTTGTATTTTTTCTTTTATTTATTTATTTTTTGTATATTTCTGAGGATGGGGATGGGGAGGCAAGCAGACAGACTCCTGCATGCGCCTGACTGGGATCCACCTGGCATGCCTACCGGGGGGAATGCTCTGCCCATCTGGAATGTTGCTCTGTTACAACTGGAGTCATTCTAGCAAGTAGGGTAGAGGCCATGGGGCCATCCTTAGTGTCCAGGGTGGATTTGCTCCGGTGGAGCCTTGGCTGTGGGCGGGAGGAGAGGGACCGGGAGGGGGGAGAGGGGGAGGGGTGGAGAGGTAGATGGGCGCTTCTCCTGTGTGCTCTGGCCGGGAATCGAACCCGGGAATCCTACACACCAGGCCAATGACTCCAACGGGTCTACCATATCATGCTTTTTACTTAAAAAAAAAAAAAATTTACATTTCTTTTGAAAGCTGATGAACAGGAGACACCAAATCTACCTTCTTTATTAGATCTAGCTAATAACACTGTTCTGTCTTTTTTCCAAATAGCTCCAGATATATGGAAAAGATTTATATAGGCGGATGGGGATCCTCAAACCCCTCAGCGAGATCTTCTGAGAATGGCTTTTAAGATACCTAGAGGCAGAAAAAGCCCAATAGAGATCAGGGGGAACTACCAGCTTTTAGGATACACCCTTAAAGGCTCCAGCACCCCAAAGGGGTCTCATAGGATGCCATCTGGGTCCTGCTTCAATAGTGGAAAGGAAGGTCATTGAGCTAAAGCCTGCCAGGCTTACACACCTCTGCTGCGAGGAAACAGGGACACTGGAAGGTGGGCTTCCCCCTCGCTCCTCTAAGGGAGGGTTCAGTCTCTTCCAGGCCTGCTCCAGCCACCTATGACCTAACCTTGCCCAGAATGCTGGGGTTTGCCACTGAAGGCTGAAGGTGCCCAGGGCCGTCGACCCCATCTACGACACTGTGGACAAGCCTAGGGTATTTCTTCCAAGAAGCAGGTAAACTGATCTCATTTGCACAAGGGCCACTTAACTATATTTTGCCTGAATAGTCAGGTTCTTTATTCTTCCCTCAAAGATCTCTGTTGTGGGTGTTGATAGTCCTATTTTCTGCTGCTTTGCTTAATATATAGTGTTTCCTTTATTCCTCCTACCTCAATGCCCCACTCATATTTCAGGCTGGGACCTACTCTTAATTTAGAGCTCTCTTTCCTCCTTTTGCCAACTTGTATTATGAATTTACCTTTGCCACCCAGCTTAGTGTATCCCAAGGTTCTCTTTACCAGGCCACAGTCACAGAGCTCCAGGGAAAAGCAACCTGGTCTCAACTCTCCAGGCAGAGGAGAACAGAAGCTCCATATCCACGCATGCTGCAAATGGCTTTTTCCAGTCTACCTGAATCATTACCAGCTAGAAGCAGCAGTCATTGGGACTTGGACATGAGCTGCAAAGTATAGAATGGTGACAACAATTCCAGTGCCATACAGACTTTTCCTGTGGGGAACTTTCCTGGACTCCTGCTCCCTGTGACAGCTCCTAACAGACTGAACTGTGGTTGGGTTGCATTTTTCAGGGATTTGGCATGGTGAGGGGACCAACTTGGACTTGGGGAACATGTTAAGGACACTACTCATTTATGGATTCTTGCTGTATTGGCCAAGTGTTTGCTTAAAGGCTTTTAATCACTGTAAAAAAAATAGAGGACTAGATGAAGAAGGTGGGGCACATATACACCATGGTATATTATTCAGCTAGGAGAAATGGTGACATTGGATCACTTATAGCGGAATGGTGGAGTCTTGGTAGCATTGTGCGGAGGGAAATAAGAGAATCAGAAAAAAACAGGAACTGCAGGATTCCATACATTAGTGGGACATAAAAGCGAGACTGAGAGGCATGAACAGGAGTGTGGTGGCTATGGGGGGTGGGGGGAGGGAAGGAGGGAGAGCGGGAGGGGAGGGGGAGGGGTACAGAGAGAACTGGATGGAGGGTGGCAGAGGACGATCTCTCTTTGGGTGATGGGTATGCAACATAACTAATTGACAAGATAACCTGGAAATGTTTTCTTTGAATGTATGTACCCTGATTTATTGATGTCACCCCATTAAAATAAAAATTTAATTATATATATATATAAAAAAAAAGCAGAATGGATGAAGCTGAGGATTGAATTAGCGAGTTAGAGGACAAGATAAATGAAGGCATGGAAGCAGAGCAGAAAAAAGAAAAGAGACTCAAAAAGTCTGAGGAAACTCTGAGAGAGCTCTGTGACAACATGAAGAGAAATAACATCCGCATCATAGGGGTTCCTGAGGAAGAGAAAGAACAAGGGATACAGACTTTGTTCAACCAAATCATAGCTAAAAAATTCCCTAAATTGATGGAGGAAAAAGTCACACAAGGTGAAGAAGCACAGAGAATTCCATTAAAGAGAAACCCAAAGAAATCTACACCAAGACACATCATAATTAAAATACCAAAGCTAAGTGATAAAGAGAAAATATTAACAGCTGCTAGAGAAAAAAAGGTTATCACCTACAAAAGAGCCCCCAGAAGGATGACAATTGACTTCTCAACAGAAACACTTGAGGCCAGAAGGGAATGGCAAGAAATATTCAAAGTAACGCAGAACAAGAGCCTACAACCAAGACTTCTTTATCCAGTAAGGCTATCATTTAAAATTGAAAAAGAAATAAAAAGCTTTCCAGACAAAAAAAAAAAAACTCAAGAAATTTATTACAACGAAACCAATACTACAAGAAATGTTAAGGGGCCTGATGTAAACAGATCAAAGGGGGAAAAGAATATAGCAAGAGAGAAATACAGCTTTAAACAATAAAATGGAAATAAACAACTATGTATCAATAATAACTTTAAATGTAAATGAATTAAATGATCCAATCAAAACACATAGGGTAGCTGTGTGGATAAGAAAACAGAACCCATACATATGCTGTCTACAAGAGACACACCTTAAAACAAAAGATGCACATAGACTGAAGGTAAAAGGATGGAAAATATATTTTATGAAAATGGAAATTAAAAAAAGCTGAGGTAGTAAAACATATCAGACAAAATGCACTTTAAAACAAAGGCTATAGTAAGAGATAAAGAAGATCACTACATAATGATAAAGGGAGCAATCCAATAGGAAGATATAATTATTATAAATCTCTATGCACCTAAAATAGGAGTACCTAAATATATAAAGCAGACTTTGATGGTTATAAAGGGCGAGATCAACAGCAATACTATAATAGTAGGGGATTTCAATACCCCACTAACATCACTAGATAGATCCTTAAGAAAGAAAATTAACAAAGAAACAGCAGATTGAAAGGACACACTAGATCAACTTGATTTAGTAGATATCTTCAGAACCTTTCACTCTAAAGCAGCAGAATATACATTCTTTTCAAGTGCTCATGGTACATTCTCTAGGATAGACCACATGTTAGGGCACAAAAGTGCTCTCAACAAATTTAAGAAGACTGAAATCATATCAAGCTCTTTCTCCGATCACAACGGCATGAAACTAGAAATGAATCACAACAGAAAAGCTCAAAAATTCTCAAACACATGGAAACTAAATAGCAGGTTGTTAAATAACGAATGGGTTAACAATGAGATCAAAGAAGAAATAAAAAATATTTCTAGAAATGAATAATAATGAGCATAGAACAACTCAAAATTTATGGAACACAGCAAAAGTAGTCCTGAGAGGGAAGTTCATAGCATTACAGGTATACCTTAAGAAGCTACAAAAAGCTCAAATAAACAACTTAACACTGTATCTAAAAGAACTAGAAGAATAACAGATGTAATAGAAGATGTAATAGAAGAAAGGAAATAATAAAGATTAGAGTGGAAATAAATGACATAGAGGCTAAAGAAACAATACAGAGGATCAATGAAACAAGGAGCTGGTTCTTTGAAACAGTAAACAAAATCGATGAACCTTTAACTGGACTCACTAAGAAAAAAAAGAGAGGACTCAAATAAATAAAATTAGCAATGAGAGTGGAGAAATAACAACTGACACAACAGAAATACAAAGGATTGTAAGAAAATACTATGAAGAAATGTATGCCAAAAAATTAGACAACCTACATGAAATGAGGCCCTGGCCGGTTGGCTCAGCGGTAGAGCGTCGACCTGGCGTGTGGGGGACCCAGGTTTGATTCCCAGCCAGGGCACATAGGAGAAGCGCCCATTTGCTACTCCACCCCCGCCCCCCTCCTTCCTCTCTGTCTCTTTCTTCCCCTCCCGCAGCCAAGGCTCCATTGGAGCAAAGATGGCCTGGACGCTGGGGATGGCTCCTTGGCCTCTGCCCCAGGCACTAGAGTGGCTCTGGTCACGGCAGAGCGACGCCCCGGAGGGGCAGAGCATCGCCCCCTGGTGGGCGTGCCGGGTGGATCCCAGTCAGGCGCATGCGAGAGTCTGTCTGACTGTCTCTCCCAGTTTCCAGCTTCAGAAAAATACAAAAAAAAAACAAAAAAAACCTACATGAAATGAAAAAATTCCTTGAAACATATAATATTTTAAAAACCAATCGGGAAGAATCAGAAAACCTAAACAGACTGATTACAACAAATGAGATCAAAACAGCCGTCAAAAAACTACCAACACACAAAAGACCTGCGCCACATGGCTTCACAAGTGAATTCTACCAAATATTCAAAGAACTAACTCCTATCCTTCTCAAGCTATTTCAAAAAATTCAAGAGGAAGAAAGACTTCTAAACTCCTTTTATGAGGCAAGCATAATTCTGATTCCAAAACCAGGGAAAGACAACACAAAGAAAGAAAATTATAGGCCAATATCCCTGATGAATCTAGATGCTAAAATCCTCAACAAAATATTAGCCAATCGGATCCAGCAATATATGAAAAAAATCATACAGCATGATCAAGTGGGATTTATTCTGGGAAGGCAAGGCTGGTACAATATTTTCAAATCAATCAATGTGATTCATCAGATAATCAAAAGAAAGGAGAAAAACCACGTGGTAACTTCAATAGATGCAGAAAAAGTATTTGATAAAATCCAGCACCCATTCATGATCAAAACTCAGCAAAGTAGAAATACAGGGAACATATCTCAACATAATAAAGGCCATCAATGACAAACCCACAGCTAACATCATACTCAATGCACAAAAATTAAAAGCAATTTCCTTAAGATCAAGAACAAGGCCGGGGTGCCCCCTTTCACGAGTCTTATTCAACATAGTCCTGAAGTCCTAGCCACAGCAATCAGACAAGAAGAAGAAATAAAAGGCATTCAAGTTGGAAAAGAATAAGTAAAGCTATCATTATTTGCAGATGATATGATATTGTATATAGAAAACCCTAAAGTTTCAGTCAAAAAACTACTGGACCTGATATTCAGCAAGGTGGCAGGATATAAAATTAATACCCAGAAATCATAGTCATTTAAAAAAATTTTTTTTAATTTTTTAATTTTATTTTATTTATTCATTTTTAGAGAGGAAAGAGAGAGAGAGAGGGAGAGAGAGGAGAGAGAGACAGAGAGAGAGAAGGGGGAGGAGCTGGAAGCATCAGCTCCCATATGTGCCTTGACTAGGCAAGCCCAGGGTTTCAAACCGGCAACCTCAGCATTTCCAGGTCGACACTTTATCCACTGCGCCACCACCACAGGTCAGGCCCAGAGTTATTTTTATATACCAACAGTGAAGTATCAAAAAGAGAAATTAAGAAAACAATCCCCTTCACTATTGCAACCAAAAAAAATAAAGTACCTAAGAGTAAATTTAATCAAGGAGATTAAAGATTTGTACTCGAAAAATTATGAAACATTGATAAAAGAAATCAAGGAAGATACAAACAAGTGGAAGCATATACCATGCTTATGGTTAGGAAGAATAAACATCATTAAAATGTGTATATTACCCAAGGCAATTTATAAATTCAATGCAATACCAATGAAAATACCAATGACATATTTTAAAGATATAAAACACATATTTCAAAAATTTATATGGAACCAACAAAGAACATGAATAGCCTCAGCAATCTTGAAAAGGAAAATAAAGTGGGAGGTATCGGACTTCCTGATATCAAGTTATACTACAAGGCCATTGTTCTCAAAACAGCCTGGTACTGGCATAAGAACAGGCAAATAGATCAATGGAACAGAACAGAGAACCCAGAAATATACCCCCACCATTATGGACAACTGATATTTGACAAAGGAAGTAAGAGCATACAATGGAGTAAAGACAGCCTCTTCAACAAATAGTGTTGAGAAAATTAGACAGCTACCTTCAAAGAAATGAAACTAGACCAATTTACACCATTCACAAAAATAAACTCAAAATGGATAAAAGACTTAAATGTAAGCCCTGAAACCATAGCATCTTAGAAGAAAACATAGGCAGTAAGCTGTCCAACATCTCTTGCAGCAATATATTTGCTGATTTGTCTCCACGGGCAAGTGAAATAAAAGACAGGATAAACAAATAGGACTATATCAAACTAAAAAGCTTTTGCACAGCTAAAGACAATAAGAACAGAATAAAAAGACAAACTACACAATGGGAGCACATATTCAACAATACATCTGATAAGGGGTTAATAACCAAAATTTATAAAGAACTTATAAAACGTAACATCAGGAAGATAAACAATCCAATTAAAAATGGGCAAAAGAAATGAATAGACACTTCTCTAAAGAGGACATACAGATGGCCAATAGACATATGAAAAAATACTCAACATCACTAATCATTAGAGAAATGCAAATTAAAACCACAATAAGGCCTGACCAGTCGGTTGCGCAGTGGATAGAGCGTCGGACTGGGATGTGGAGGACCCAGGTTTGAGACTCTGAGGTCACCAGCTTGAGCGCGGGCTTGTCTGGTTTGAGCAAAGCTCACCATCTTGAACCCAAGGTCGCTGGCTTGAGCATGGGGTTACTCAGTCTGCTGAAGGCCCACAGTCAAGGCTCAGATGAGAAAGCAATCAATGAACAACTAAGGTGTCACAACGAATAACTAATGATTGATGCTTCTCATCTCTCTCTGTTACTGTCTGTCTGTCCCTATCTATCCCTCTCTCTGTCTCTGTAAAAACAAAACAAAACAAAACAAAAAAACACAATGAGATATCACCTCACACCAGTCAGAATGGCGCTCTCATCAACAAAACAACACAGATAAGTGCTGGTGAGGATGTTGAGAAAAGGGGACCCTCCTGCACTGCTGGTGGGAATGCAGACTGGTGCAACCACTGTGGTAAAGAGTATGGAGATTCCTCAAGAAATTAAAAATCCAACTGCCTTTTGACCCAGCTATCCCACTTTTAGAAATATACCCCAAGAACACCATAGCACTGTTTCTAAAGGAGAAATGTACCCCCATGTTTATGGCAACATTATTGACAATAGCCAATATCTGGAAACAGCCCAAGTGTCCGTCAGTAGACCAGTGGATTAAAAAGCAGTGGTACACATATACAGTGGAATACTATGGGGCCATGAAAAAGAAGGTAATCTTACCTTTTGCGACAACATGGATGGTCATGGAAACTATTATATCTTAGGTTTCATTTCTTTAATTCTGCCGGCATGAGTTCCATTTCAGGGCTTGAGGCAGGTGACCAACCACAAAGGAATATCCGATGTCACAATTCCGATGAAGTCGTGGACAGTTGAAACTGCTGATGATTGAAAATGCACCAATATCCATAATTGGTGAAAAGCACCCCTGCATCCAGCAATAGCGACAGCCAATCAGCAAATGCCCTGCTACCCTTCTTACTTCCCTATCCTTACCCTTAAAAAGTGGTCTAAAGACTGTAGCTGCTGCTGCTCTCCCTTATGAGACAGCCCGGCAGGTTTCTGATAGATACGTGAATTCCAAACTGCCCTCTTGATCAAATGCTTTTACAACCCCTACTCCAACTACCCCCGGGGGCGGGGGGGGGTTCACGAAGGAGGCCTCAATAGGGATAACAGCAGGAAGTAGCTCCAGAAGATGGCTGGTCTGAGACAAACCTCCTTCCTGAATCCCATACTCTTTCCTTCCCCCCACCTCTTTTCCTTTTAATCATACCACAGAGTTGAGAAATAATAGATATATGAATTTCCCAGAACTCCAACTGCTCTTTTGTTGTCCAACTTGGCTGCCTGACCTCACCCTTACTGGACTATCGCCCCTGAGACGAGGAATTCCAAGAAGCTGGCAAGCCGCCCCAAGGAGGAGCATTCCGGACATACCAGGACTTTTGATTCAACACCCACTTTCTCGAGACTCACCTTTTGCCCTATAAATTCATCCCCCTCGTCTGTAACCAGTGCTCTTCTCCCCAGGAGAAGTGACTGGCAGGGTATCTTTCTTCCTTTCAATAAAACCTGTTACTCTGGTCTTTTCAGACTCCCATGGATTCCAACATTTGGTGCCAAAACCCAGGACAGAGTACTACTGCCTGGACGATCCCTCTTTGTTGTCCAAACTTACAACCAGAGAAGCAATGGGCAGTGGCAGCTTGTCCCGGGCTTACTCCCTGATTCTGTTTGAATGTACAATTGTAGGTTGTTTGGCCGGCACTCTAACCCTGTCCTGAACCCCTGCTGGACCAGAAAGATAAGGAGTTTCTCCCACCCCTTCCCTGGTTGGCCTCCAAATTTCTCTCTAAAAACACCCCTTCCTGGTTGGACAGTTTTGACTTCGGACCCCATATCTATGAGTGGTCTCCCTCTACTCATTTATGGACTTCTATGAAAGTCTAGGTGTGCCTAGCCAGGCCCCTCTCCTACATCTCGGGATTTTGGCCTTGAGGTGACAACCTCTTTTCTGAGACTCTCTTTCTATGGAGATTTTCTCCACTTGGAACTGTGACTGAAGGTGAGGACGCCCCCTTCTCTCACCAGTCTCCTCTACTGTGGGCTCCTCTCAGTTCAAACCGTCCAGCCAGGCTCCCCTCGGAACATGGGCTCCTCCCAATCTCAGGCCTCAGAGACTACTCCTCTACTTCTTCGGGACTATTCCTTCGGGACTCACTCTACTCTCTGAGGTTCACAGTTTGGGAAGTTTCTACTCCAAGCAGCCTGCTTCTACAAACTTCCTTGAAAGTCTAGACACCTAGCCAGGTTGCTTTCTACTGCCATTACAATATCCTAAGAGATCTTGACAATTTCTGCCACCTAACAGAGAGGGCATCAGGGATTCTTTACATGCAGGCCTTCCTTCTACCTTCACTCCTGTCCTTAATTTCTGTAATGCTTGTTCTACATGCAGGCCGTTTTTGGCCAAAGAAACCTCACCTAAAACCTCCACTCCTAATCTCTCCTTCTCCGTGGACTCCCAACTCTATCTCCCTCCTGCCTGACCCCCAGGAACCCCTTTCTCGGGACCCCTCTCTGATCCCTCTGCAAATCTTTTCCACTGGAGTCTCTCCCCTCCAGAAAGCCCCCTCTCTTCGCTGAATCCTTTTTCTCATTAATATGCAAATACCAGCCTCCCTTCTCCCCTGCTGGCCAGGGGCCCCTCTCTTCTCCTCTGTGTTCTTAAACCCCTCCTCCCTCCTTACAGACAGGCGGCTGTCTCTTTTTCTTCTTTGACCCATCCTTGCCCCTCCTCAGAGACTGACTGTGCCTTCCACTAACCCTCTTCCTCTCCCCTCTCCTCAGAGCTCTAATACTTTTTGACTCCTCTGACCACATGGCACCACCACCTCCTCCTTCTGCAGATTCTGACCCTCCTTTTTTTTCCATCCAGCTGCTCACACTGACCATTCGTCTGCTTTCTCTCTTCCTCCTCTCTATGCTGACAACTCCCTGCCATCTCAAAAAACTTTAAAAAAACAGAATTGTCTATTAAGCTATGTGCATAAGTAATCCATCTTGTCTCTGTTTGTCAAAAAATATCTCTAATATAATTTAAATTGAAACAAGTAAAGCACACTCATTTAAATTCCTTAATTCATAATTTATATATAAAATCTTTGTTTACTGTGTAACTGTGTCTGTTTCCAAGGCCTTAAACCAATAATTACCCACTTCTTAAATCAAGGTTTACTCATCCCCGTGGACTCTCCCTGCAATAACCCCATTCTTCCTGTTTGAAAACCTTCAGGGGTCTATTGCCTCATAGAAGTCTTACATCTAATCAATGAGGCCATAGTTCCCTTCCATCCAGTAGTCCCTAATCTCTGCAAGTTACTATCACACATTCTCTCAAACACCACTCACTTCCCAGTCCTGAACCTCAGGAATGCCTTCTTTACCATTCCTCTACACCTCAACTCTTACTTTCTGTTTGCATTCACCTGGACTGATCCTGGACACTAATGCAGCCCAGCAACTTAACTTACATGGACTATCTTACCCTAGGGGTTCAAAAACAGCCCACACCTGTTTGGGCAGGCACTAGCTCAGGATTTAGCAGCATGCAATCTCAAAACTAGTACTCTTTTACAATATGTAAATAACCTACTCCTCTGCAGCCCCTTCCTGCCTGCCTCAAGGAGATACACATCCACCCTTCTTAACTTCTTCACTATGAAGGGATATCGTGTCTTCTCTGCTAAGGCTCAACTTCACTCTTAGTCCGTAGTCTATCTGAACATCACCTTAACCCCCACCACCTGAGGTCTCACCCTAAATCAAACTCAGACCCTCCACAGTATCCAACCACATACCACCACAAATCAAAATCTTTTCTTTCCTCAGTCTAATAATAGGCTTCTTTAGACACTGGATTCCCAATTTTGCTCTCTTAGTCAAGCCCCTCAGTGAGATCTTCTGAGCATGGCTTTTAAGGTTTATAATGACCAAGGAAGTAACAGAAAAGGCAAATAAGGCCCAAAAGAAGTCAGGAAATATCAGCTTTTGGCATACGCTTTTAAAGGCTCCAGCGCCCTAAAGGGCTTCATAGGATTCCATCAGGGCCTTGCTCCAGAGTGGAAAGAAAGGTCATTGAACTGAGTCCTGCCAGGATACCCGCCCCCACCGGTTGACACGTCTGTGCTGCGGAAAGAGGGACACGAGAAGGTAAGCTGCCCCCTTGCTCCATGGAGGGAGGTTTCAGTCTCTTCTAGCCCTGCTCCAGCTACCTGTGACCTGACCTTGCCCAGCTTACTGGGAATTGCCACTAAAGGCCCAAGGACATCGTTCACAAGCCTAAGGTATTCCTTCCAAATAGCAGATAAGCTAATCTCATTTCTTGTAAACACAAGGGCCATCTACTATGCCTTGCCTGAATATTTGAGTTTTATTTATCCCTCGAAGATCTCTACTGTGGGTATTGACAGTCTGATTTTATTGCTTTATTTAATGTATAGTATCTCCTTTATTCCTCTTATCTCAATGCCCATGCCTATTGTAGGCTGAGAAATGCTGCTAATTCCAGCTAGAAGCAGTGGTCACTAGAACTTAAACTCTAACTGCAAAGTGTACAAATGTAACCACCCTTTCCCTAAGTACTTGCAGGATTTACAGGTTACTCAGCAAACTGTTCAAAGACTGTCCAAGAGGCGCTTCCAGCATTACATCACCCAAGGACTGACTTTCACATGGACAGGTCCACACATTGTGATCCTGACAACTCCCACTGCTGCTAAGGGCAACTCTTTCCTCCACCCTGACCATCTGGAGCTCAGAAACAGAGAAACAAAACCAACCCCTTATCCATCAATTCTCTATCCACCTCTCATCCTGTATCACAAAATCAGGGGCTTTCTACTCATGTGGAACCAACACCTATATATGTCTCCCTACTAATTGGACAAAAACCTATACCCTAATCTATCTCACCCCAAATATCAACCTAATCCCACTCCATGAACCTCTTTCAGTTTCTAGTACACTACCTGTCAATCTAAGGACCAAATGAGCTATACTAGTAATTTCTCTTCTTGTTGCTTTAAAAATTTCTATAAAAATAAGTCTAAGGGCAGGGGGACTGGCCACTTCCCTGTCTTATTCCTACTCTCTCTCTTTCTCTCTCTCTCTCTGAAGCTCAGTGAATTCATATACATGAAATCAGTGGTTTCACACAAACTGGGTGTCTTGACTAATGCCTTTCATTGATCTACTCACTCTCCTATTTATTTTTCTAACTTTTGGACCTTGCCTCTTACGTTTGTTTACTAGTTTCTTACAGAACCACATGCAGACCTTCGCCAGTCAGAAAATGAAAAATCTACCTAACCCTACACACCAACCCTGAAACCTGCCCTTGCAAAACAGAAAAATCTGAAACCCTATATCAGCAAACCTCCTAAATCCTATCTTTCAACCCCTACAGGTCCCCTAACCCTAAAGCTCTCCCGTATCCCTGAAGAAATAGGAAAATGAATAGCATTCACCTCTTAACGCTTCTCAGTGTTTTTACCCTTCACATAGTAAGGGGACAAAATCACTGAGTTTTCTTGGCTGAAGAAGAGCCTACAAATGGATGTGAAACATTTTTTTTTTAGCTCAAGCTAACTGGTCTCTACAGGGCTGCCAGGAAAGAATATCTCTAAATTTACCATGAAAGAACTTTCACCCCCTGCTATACAGCCCTCCTTATCTCTGCATTCCTGATCTCTAAATACTTGCCCCCTTCTTTTCTAGTTCCTACAGGCCCAGATGAGAGAAATCTCTAGGATTACCTACAATCAAATGCTCCTACACTCCTCTTCCCCAATACCCCAAAGAGAACTTCACGAGGGAAATATCAAATAGGTAGGGATGACAGCAGGAAGAAGCCGCCCCTTAGGCCAAGAAGTTCCCTCCTGAATGTTCTCCAAACCCCCTTCCTTTTAAACCACACATATTCAGTACTTTTAAAACCTTACACCAACAGGTTCCCTGTCTCTAAAAATCTCCACGTCCTCCCATTCAAGAGGAACCAGACCAGCACGTCTCATGAGGCTCATCCAGGAGACCATGTATCACCATGTCACCCTGTTCAATTGGCACTCACAGCAAGCAACTAACAATTATTACCTCGCAAAATTTTTTTACTTCCTCACTCAGGTTTTTGAAGATATCACATGGTTCAGACCTTACAGAATGGAAATTGACAACCTCCTTAACTGGATGAGGGACTTGGCTTGGCAAGGTTCCCTTCTTGAGTTCTCTCCAGAAGAAGCAATAGTTTTTCAATTTTTTCTCCTCTTTCTCCTCGTTCACCCCTCACCATGTGTTATAAAATCAATAGCTGCCTTTCTTTTATATGTAACCACAGAGTTGAGGAATGATAGATATGTGAATTCCAAACTGCCCTCTTGATGTTCTGCTTATCTGTCAGACCTCACCCTTACTTACTGGACTATCACCCCTGAGACAGAGGAATTCCAAGAAGCTGGCAAGCTGCCCCAAGGACAAGCATTCTGGACATACCAGGACTTTTGATTCAACACCCACTTGCTCAAGACTCTCCTTTTGCCCTATAAATTCATCCTCCTAATATGTAACGGGTGCTCTTCTCTCCGGGAGAAGTGTCCGGCAGGGTTCCTTTCTTCCTTTCAATAAAGCATGTTACTCTGGTCTTTTCGGACTCCCATGGATTCCAACAGTTTCCTTTCATTAAAGCCTGTTACACTGGTCTTTCAGACTTCAGTTAATTCTATCATTATGTTAAGTTTAATAAGCCAAGCAGAAAAAGAAAAACATCATATGACCTCACTCATTTGAGGAATACAATGGACAATGTGAACTGAGGAACAAAATTGAGACAGAGGAAAGATCAAAGGGACCAGAGGAAAAGAGGACAGAGGGAAAGGGGATAATAGAATGGGATAAAGCTGAAGGGAAGGGAGGAGGGTGCTATCAGGAGGGGGAAAAGAGAGATGTTGAGGGGAATACGGGGAGGGGGGATGCATTTGGGGTGACACCAAAATCTATGTAAACACAATAAATTAAAATCAGAGGCGTGAAATAAATAAATAAATAAATAAATAAATAAATAAATAAATAAAATGTCTAGGTGTAAAAAAACCACAACCACACCCTCAGGAAGGACATCATCACCTCCCTAAATACCTCCTTGTGCAGCTGCACCCCCAGTTTTCCAGGGCTGTAGTTCTTCAGGTTACAGGTCCTTCCCTGGTGGGTTTGAGCAGGTAGGATACCTGCAAGGGAAGGATCCCCAGAAAAAGCACTGGGCTTTCAAGTGCTTCCCCTTGCTTGGAAGGTCCAAAGCAGCTTTACCTTGTGGTAAGATACCAAAGAATTGAAATACTAATATTTTAGGAGAAAGAGTCAGGTTTCTTGCCCCCTCCTTTCTGTGGAGAATGAAGGGAGAGGAATGTGGGAGTTTCCTGGACATACTATGTACTGAGATAAGAAACCCCCTTTTACTAAGAAGCTTAAAAGGCATTTTATAATTTAGGCCAAGCATTCAGAGAGATTTTGTAAATATGATTTTATACTTGTGTTCATGCTTAGGAAGGGCTATTGTATTGTAAATAGAGAGGTTTTTATACTAAGTTTTTTTTTTGTTTTTGTTTTTTAATTTTTTTTTTTGCATTTTTCTGAAGCTGGAAACAGGGAGAGACAGTCAGACAGACTCCCGCATGCGCCCGACCGGGATCCACCCGGCACGCCCACCAGGGGCGACGCTCTGTCCACCAGGGGGCGATGCTCTGCCCATCCTGGGCGTCGCCATGTTGCGACCCTCCTGGGTGTCGCCATGTTGCGACCAGAGCCACTCTAGCGCCTGGGGCAGAGGCCACAGAGCCATCCCCAGCGCCTGGGCCATCTTTGCTCCAATGGAGCCTCGGCTGCGGGAGGGGAAGAGAGAGACAGAGAGGAAGGCGCGGCGGAGGGGTGGAGAAGCAAATGGGCGCTTCTCCTATGTGCCCTGGCCGGGAATCAAACCCAGGTCCTCCGCACGCTAGGCCGACGCTCTACCGCTGAGCCAACCGGCCAGGGCCTTATACTAAGTTTTGAATGAAAGGAGTAAGGGGACTTGGACTCCCTTCCTTCCCCACACCTGTGAGGAAAAAGGTAAACAGCTAGCCAGGTGTGGGGGAAGGGAAGAAAGATTAAGTGAACTTTTCCTTTCCTCTTTCTTTCTCCTTAATGAGCAATTTACGAACGCTTATCCTCTGACACCATGTAAGCCCCCCCCATCTTGAAAACATGTGATTGATGTATGTACCTCTAGACAAAGGGATGGCAGATGGACAATAAAGATTTGGGAATGTCTTTTAATATGTAAAAAACATTTTTCTCTATTGTGTTACCTTATAAGTTTTAATATGTAGGAATGTTTTTTATAGATCCTATAGACAAATGTTATAAGCTTGTTAATGATTGTGTCATGCTCTCCTCCTCCTCCTTTTCCTGCTAACCTGTATGTGATCAAGTGTATATAACCAGCCTGCACGATTTGGGTCAGCTACACCCTGTGTTTGTCATATGCAGCCGGCTTATTAATAAATCTCATCCTATTAATAAAACTCCTAAAAAATTCATTTGGACTTGGTGTCTCTACGTAAACCCATGGAAGTAAGGTACAGTATTTTACAACAACCTTGAGTCACTGGAGTTCCTTAGGGCCAGTATTGATAAATCATTTAAAACCAGCATTTATTATATGTGGAAAATAAGAAAACTGTAAGGCACTTTTACCAGTTCAAACAAAAAACCACAAATATATATTTCTTTCAGAAAACAGGAAGTCGGTAAATAATTATTTTCAGGAACAGAACTTGGTTCATAAATAATTAATCATACTAGAACATTTCTGCTCTTCAACCCAAGACCTTGGATTATAATTGAAAACACATGAGTAAAAAACAGACCTCAGAAACTTGCTACACATGCTCATGAAGAAAGAGGAAAAGAAAAAGTCTATAAAAATGAAATGTCATGTTGGAACATTTTGTTTTTTTTCTGAAATTCACCTCTTTCTAGTATGTTTGGAATTATTTCATACTTACTTTTAGATTATGGTGGTTATACAGATTTTACCCTTTCAAGACTTGACTTTATGACTTTATGACTTTAAGTACTCTGAACTTTTATTTCTTCTTTAGAACACTTCTGGGATTTTGCCTAGCTGTGTTTCCAGTTTGCAAACTATAAAATTTCTGAATAAATCTTTGTTATTTATGATAGATATGTGTATTCCAAACTGCCCTCTTGATGTTCCGCTTATCTGTCAGACCTCACCCTTACTGGACTATCGCCCCTGAGAAAGAGGAATTCCAAAAAGCTGACAAGCCGCCCCAAGGAGAGGCTCTGGACATTATAGCACTTGATTCAACACCCACACTCTTGAAGTCCCCCAAGGAGGAGCATTCCGGACATACTAGGACTTTTGCCTCAGTATCCCCTCAGGCTCTCCCAAACACTACATAACTCGCCCCTAGTCTGTAACCAGCGCTCTTCTCCCCAGGAGAAGTGCCCGGCAGGGTTCCTTTCTTCCTTTCAATAAAGCCTGTTACTCTGGTCTTTTGGACTCCCATGGATTCCAACAATTTATTTATAGACAAAGCCACCTTTTTCATTTACACTTGGTTGACAGAGTAAGAGTATCCTATGTCTTCTGGGAGTCAAAAGCTTGGTATAAAGCTGCAGAGTCATTCCTGGAACTGTGACACCTGTTTAGAAACATAGGCACTGAAGCGTGACCTCACCATCCTTAACAGAGTCTGTCTCCATTTTAATCTTTGATCCTTCACAGCACTGAGCCTTCTACCCATTTCTTCCTTATCTCCTCTTATTCAATCCTTTCTTTCTTTCTTTTTTAACTTACCAACTGATAAGACAATTAAATTTTAACTTGGATTTCTTATAAAATACACAAAAGTTTGTAATATTTTGAGATATAAGGAAGAGCTGAACAGGGATGTGGACTTAAAGATGAAAAATGTAATCTATGGTAACCACAGGGTACCAGATTTCCCTTTGCTGATACAATCCAAGTAACTTCTTTAAATTCTGATAATTTGCTTATTACACCAATTCCTTTTGTTGTGAAAGAAGTCATTTCATTTAGTGATGACAGGTAAAAATAAACATTTCACTTAGTCAAAAATGTCAGAGAAGGGGCACCACTTGTTTCAAACAAATCCAGTTTTTATTGGGGGGGGTTGGTTTTTTTTTTTTTTTTTGTATTTTTCTGAAGCTGGAAACGGGGAGAGACAGTCAGACAGACTCCCGCATGCGCCCGACTGGGATCCACCCGGCACGCCCACCAGGGGGCGATGCTCTGCCCACCAGGGGGCAACGCTCTGCCGACCAGAGCCACTCTAGCGCCTGGGGCAGAGGCCAAGGAGCCATCCCCAGCGCCCGGGCCATCTTTGCTCCAATAGAGCCTTGGCTGCGGGAGGGGAAGAGAGAGACAGAGAAGAAGGAGGGGAGGGTGGAGAAGCAAATGGGCGCTTCTCCTATGTGCCCTGGCCGGGAATCGAACCTGGGTCCCCTGCACGCCAGGCCAACACTCTACCGCTGAGCCAACCGGCCAGGGTTCGAATCCAGTTTTTGAGAGTGTATGAACACTAGAGAAGTGGGTGACCTTCATACTTCTCTAGCTGTTGCCAAGAGTCCTTTAACTGGCAGACTCCCCTGTGAATCCAAAAGGATTCAAGTCCAAAATTAGGTTTTGATATAAACTTTTCAGGAACACATCTACTGTGGAAAAGAATATTTTTGTAGCATTGGGATTCCAAACAAAGTATAAAGATGGAGATGTATTTAAAAATGTTTATTAAAGATAGAAAAGTCTTCCCACATAAGGAAAAGGTGACCTGACTCACTTCACTGTACATTAGGTTCTGACTTGAAGACTGAAGATTTAAAGAAGATGAAACCACTTGCAATTCTTGCTGAAAACAAACTAAAAGAAGCTTAATTTAAAAAACATGCTATGGCAATTGTTACTAGGTCCTATATCAAATAACCGGTGGGTCCATCTCCATGTGAGACAGGGTGAGCCTCATGAAAAAGTACAGCTCAAGAGGCGGCAAGAACAGTATAAACGACTGCCCTTTGAGAACTGATGTGGTCACTTTCCTGTTCACTGAAGATTTTAATTAGAAATTTATTCTTCACAGCTGCTTCATTTAGTTGTGTTTTAATTATAGACTTGACCAAAACAGCAAAAAGAAGAGCAAACAGGGCCAGGCCCACAGAATCACCAGGGCATAGACTTGATGCACCTCTTGCAGCGCCATTCTGGAACTCGCTGAGTCTTGCTGAGTCTCCCTGAGTTGCAGCAGAGGTGTGGGATAGCAAGCTTAGGGGATCCCCAAGCCTATTTCTGAACTCCTCTGTCACACCCGAGACTTCTCCTCTGCTAATGGTTTGCTGATAGGTGGCTGTATACTTTGGCATCTGCTATTGGCTGCCCTTTCTTTCTTTTTCTTTTTTTTTTTTTTAAGATTTTATTTATTCATTTTAGAGAGGAGAGAGAGAGAGAGAGAGGGGAGAGAGAGAGAAAGAGGGGAGGAACAGGAAGCATCAACTCCCCTATGTGTATGTACCTTGACCAGGTAAGCCCAGGGTTTTGAACAGGCGACCTCAGCATTCCAGGTTGGTGCTTTATCCACTGCACCACCACAGGTCAGGCTGGCTGCCTTTTCTTAAAATGTTTTCCTGATTCATAAAGGTCTGCTTCTATCATTTTCCCCATGAATGGGCAGTTCTTTGGCACTAAAACCTGCTTATAGAATCAACTGTGTGCAACATAAAACTTGGAATAAAAAGATTCTTCTGTTACTAACACGTCTTTCACCAATCACCTTAGGTAAGATAAATCTTTTGTTATCAACCCTGTTACCAAAGAATTTAGCATAGATATGAGCAACAAATAACACATACAGTATACACCACCATCTTTCAACCATTTGCCAGTCAGGATTGAGGCTGAGGAAACTCTTATTTGGTCCTTTTAGTAAGAATCCCAGAACTCTTGGCCCCGGTGGGAGTTGGAACTCCGCAGTACTAGCCTTGGCTCAGGGACTCTTCTCAGTCTAACCACAGGGTATGAGATATGTTCATTATATCCTCAGATGTACATTTCACACTAGAAGAAAATTAAAGTTAAATCAGTTATGCCCATGTCCCTAGAGAACTTTGAAAATGTAAATTGCGAGAGAGACGTCACAGTGATGGCGTGGTAGGAAGCGATACCGAAAATCTCCCCATAAACTCAACAAGTTCTTCAACCAGAAACAGAAAAACCTATCCTTGGAGTCTTCAGATGCTTCACAACACACCCGAAGGTAGGATCGAGCGAAAGATTGGCTAAATATATGGTCAAACTCCGGGGGAAATAAGGAGTAAGAAATGCTCCGCCTTCCTCTCTAATCCAAACAGGATGGCTTTCACTGAGAACTGAGAATATAGAAACTAAGGCGGGCATAGGGAGTGGATAGTTCCAGGCTGCGGTACAAACAGCTAAACCAGGCTGTGGCACGGAGATCCAAGCCGTGGAAAAACCTGGGCAATTCAAGCTAACAGGCGCGCGCCAAACCCAGACAAAGAAAGACAAGTGGGGCAGCCATTTTCCGCATCTCCTGGTTGGCGTGGTTAGTGGGCAAGAGATTCCTACGAACACTTCAGGGGTGGGCGCCGCCCGTGCTAACCCACAGAGAGGCAGAGTCAGAGGCCTCTGTGTGGGCAAAAAGCAGCATCTCCTAGGAGCCCCAGCGCCCTGAGGGGACCGGGCACAGGGAGGGAGCTGGAGCCAACTCCAACGGCGGAACTTTTCTGTGCGGGAGGAGGGCTTTCGCGGAGCGAGAGGCGGCCCGCCCGATCCTCATAATCTGTTCAGTGCGCACGCACGCAGAGTGGGCAGGAGATTCCTCCAAACTCCTCAGAGGTGGGCGCCCGTGTTTTCCCTCAGAGGAGCAGAGTCAGAGGCCTGTGAGCGGGCCAGGAGCGGAAGCCCCAGCACCCTGGGAAAGCCACACGGGGACAGAGCAAAAGCCAATTCCAACCCAGTAACTTTTCCGTGTGGGCAGAGGGCTTTCTCAGAGTGAGAGGCGTCCCGCCTGAAACTCATAATCTGGTCAGTGCGCACACAGGAAGAGTGGACAGGAGATTCCTCCAAACTCCTCAGAGGTGGGCGCCCGTGTTTTTCCCACAGAGGAGCAGGTCTGTGAGCGGGCCAGGAGCGGAATCTCAGGCAGCCCTAGCCCCTTGGGAAAGCCGCACGAGGATAGAGTGAAAGCCAATTCCAAAGCTCGATCTTTTCCGTGTGGGTAGGGATTTCACTCGAAGTGTGACCTGTCTGGTCTGACATCCTGGTGGGTGCGCACGGAGAGTGGGCAAGAGATTCCTCCGAACGCCTCAGGAGTGGGCACTCGAGTTATCCCACAGAGGGGCAGAGCCAGAGGTCTTTGAGTGAGAGGAAGCCACGCTTGATTATGCTGGCAGGTCTGACTGACTGAGCCTTACTCAGAGCCCTGTGCTTAGTGGGAATAGAGTGGGGAGTTGCCAGCTCTTTGAGACTCTTACTATCCAGGCAGAGGCAGCAGCAACCCCATAGCTGGATTATCAGGCTTCTAATTGTGGAAGGAAAGACTAGGAGAGAGGCTCCAGGAACACTCTCACAGTGAGAGATCCTCTCACTGTTGGAGCCTATAAACACTAATGAACCTCGACTGCCAATGAGACTGAAGCCCAATACATGACATTACCATAGAGAATTATCAACTGCAAACCTCTTCCAGAGCGTGCCACAGGGGCAGAACCCGGGGTACAAAGTCACCGACCAGAAAGACAGAAAAGAAAAAGCAAGACGACAACCTCTCAAAATCAAGAATAATCTGCAGATTTTATAACCTATCCCATTGTATTATATTTGTTCGTCTGTGTCTCTTTTCTTCATTCTTGATTTTTTTTTCTACTCCAATTTGGTCATTTAATTCTCTCTCAGTCTTACTCTCGCCTCTCTTTGAACTACACTACCCATAAGTGTTACATCTCCCATTATCTTTTCTTTCCTCCTCCTTTCTCTCTTTGAGGGTTGCAATCCAAAACCCCTAACTCTCTCTTTCTCTCTCCTCCTTTTTCTTTTTTCTTCTTTAAGTTGTTCCATCTTTTCTCTCTCTCTCTCTCTCTTTTCTCCCTCTATATTAGTCTCTTCCTCTCTCCTTTACGTCTTCTCTCATTCAAACTTCAATAACGAACAAATTATCTTATCTGGGACTCAAACTTAAGTTTGTGGCATTTTGGAGGGTTTTTACTTCACCTTTTTAACACATTAGCAGTGCTCCCATCCCTGGCTCTCCATTTTATCTAGTTCTTGTTCCACTAAATACAATAGTAATTTTTTAATTTTCCACCCCTTTTTCCTGTTTCCCTCTTATTCCTCTCATCATAACTCTGAGTCAGCCAACACCTAAAAGCAAATCATTTTATTCTTGACCCAAATTTTTTCCTAATTTGCTTTTTGTGGGTCTATACTGCTCCCCCCTTTTTTATATATAAAAATTTTTTTTTCTTGTATTTTTTTTCTTTTTTTTCTTTTTCCTTTACCCCTATATTACTTCTCCCCAACTCAGGCCCTCCACTACAGGTATTGTTTGTTCTATTTAGTACAATATAATTCACAGTTCATCACAAGATTTTCTCAAAAAAGAGGGGAGAGGAGAGGAGAGGAAAAAATGAGGGGAAGGAATTATTCCCTTTTTTTCCTCAAATTTTTATCTTATTTTATTTTTCTTTATTTAATGATTAATTTTTTTAAAAAAAACACGCAATTTTTTATTTTTATTTTTATTTTTTTATCCTTTTATTTCTTATAAAATCTCACTAATACTATCAAGAAAACCACCCTCAGATGCCATTAAAGAAGAGAAAATCGAATATCATGGATACAAAAGAAAGAGAGGTAACACAGAGAGATGAGGAAAATCTATGGAGAAAAAATTTAAGATATTGGAAACCTTGGAGTTAAACGACAGAGAATTTAAAATAGAATTCTAAAAGTACTCAGAGATATACAAGAAAACACAGAAAGGCAATTTAGGGAGCTCAGAAAACAACTAGATGAACACAAAGAGTATATCTCCAAGGAAATTGAAACTATAAAAACAAATCAAACAGAGATGAAAAACTCAATTCATGAGCTGAAAAATGAGGTAACAAGCTTAGCTAATAGAACAGGCCAGATAGAAGAGAGGATCAGCGAAATAGAAGACAAGCAACTTGAGGCTCAACAAAGAGAAGAAGAAAAAGATTCAAAAATTAAAAAAAATGAAATAGCCCTACAGGAATTATCTGACTCCATCAAAAAGAATAACATAAGAATAATAGGTATATCAGAGGGAGAAGAGAGAGAAAATGGAATGGAGAACATACTCAAACAAATAATAGATGAGAACTTCCCAAGCCTCTGGAAAGAACTAAAACCTCAAATTCTAGAAGCAAACAGAACTCCAAGTTTTCTTAACCCCAACAAACCTACTTCAAGGCACATCATAATAAAATTGGCACAAACCAACTGCAAAGAAAAAATTCTCAAGGCAGCCAGGGAAAAGAAGAATACAACATATAAAGGAAGGCCCATTAGATTATCATCAGATTTCTCAACAGAAACTCTACAAGCTAGAAGAGAGTGGACCCCAATATTTAAAGTCTTGAAAGAGAGGAACTTTCAGCCACGAATACTATACCCATCAAAGCTAACCTTCAAATATGAAGGAGAAATAAAAACATTCACAGATACAGAAAAGATGAGAGAATTTATCACCAGAAAACCCCCACTCCAGGAAATACTAAAGGGGATTCTCCAATCAGATACAAAGAATAAAAAAACAACAACAACAAAGCCACAAGTAAAAGCTCCAAGAAGAACATAACAAAACCAACTTTAAACTGTGACAACAATAAGAAAGGGGGGGAGAGGATGAAGATTAACAGTAGCAAAGGGCGATGGAGGGCAAAAGTACTCACAAAATAGTTTCCTACAATGAACAGGGTAGGGACCCTTTTCATTACTCAATGGTAACCACCATTGAAAAAACCACCACAGAAGCACATGATTTAAAAAAGATAGCAACAGAGGAAAGATGTATGGAACACAACCAAATAAAAACAAAAGATAGAAAAACGAAAGAGAAGAATCAAACAAGGCACAAAACTAACAGAAAGCAATCTATAAAATGGCAATGAGGAACTCACAAGTGTCAATAATTACACTAAATGTAAACGGATTAAACTCACCAATAAAAAGGCACAGAGTAGCCGAATGGATCAAAAAAGAAAATCCAACTGTATGCTGCCTACAAGAAACTCATCTAAGTAACAAGGATAAAAACAAATTCAAAGTGAAAGACTGGAAAACAATACTCCAAGCAAATAACATCCACAAAAAAGCAGGCGTAGCAATACTCATATCTGATGATGCTGACTACAAGACAGCAAAAGTACTCAGAGACAAAAATGGCCATTTCATAATGGCTAAGGGGACACTGAATCAAGAAGACATAACAATTCTTAATATATATGCACCAAACCAAGGAGCACCAAAATATATAAGACAGCTACTTATTGACCTTAAAACAAAAACTGACAAAAATACAATCATACTTGGAGACCTCAATACACCGCTGACGGCTCTAGATCGGTCATCCAAACAGAGAATCAACAAAGACATAGTGACCTTAAACAAAACACTAGAGCACCTGGATATGATAGACATCTACAGGACATTTCATCCCAAAGTGACTGAGTATACATTTTTCTCCAGTGTACATGGATCATTCTCAATAATTGACCATATGCTGGGCCACAAAAACAACATCAGCAAATTCAGAAAAATTGAAGTTGTACCAAGCATATTTTCTGATCATAAAGCCTTGAAACTAGAATTCAACAGCAAAAAAGAGGGGGAAAACCCCACAAAAATGTGGAAACTAAACAACATACTTTTAAAGAATGAATGGGTCAAAGAAGAAATAAGTGCAGAGATCAAAAGATATATACAGACAAATGAAAATGATAATACGACATATCAGAATCTATGGGATGCAGCAAAAGCAGTGATAAGAGGGAAGTTCATATCACTTCAGGCATATATGAACAAACAAGAGAGAGCCCAAGTGAACCACTTAACTTCACACCTTAAGGAACTAGAAAAAGAAGAACAAAGACAACCCAAAACCAGCCGAAGAAAGGAAATAATAAAAATCAGAGCAGAAATAAATGAAATAGAGAACAGAAAAACTATAGAAAAAATTAATAGAACAAGGAGCTGGTTCTTTGAAAAAATCAACAAAATTGACAAACCCTTGGCAAGACTTACCAAGGAAAAAAGAGAAAGAACTCATATAAACAAAATCCAAAATGAAAGAGGAGAAATCACCACGGACATCATAAATATACAAAGAATTATTGTAGAATACTATGAAAAACTTTATGCCACTAAATTCAACAACCTAGAAGAAATGGATAAATTCCTAGAACAATACAACCTTCCTAGACTGAGTCAAGAAGAAGCAGAAAGCCTAAACAGACCTATTAGTAGAGAAGAAATAGAAAAAACTATTAAAAACCTCCCCAAAAATAAAAGTCCAGGCCCAGACGGCTATACCAGCGAATTTTATCAAACCTTCAAAGAAGACTTGGTTCGTATTCTACAGAAAGTCTTCCAAAAAATTGAAGAAGAAGCAATACTTCCAAACACATTTTATGAGGCAAACATAACCCTTATACCAAAACCAGGCAAGGATGGCACAAAAAAAGAAAACTACAGACCAATATCTCTAATGAATACAGATGCTAAAATACTAAACAAAATACTAGCAAATCGAATACAACAACATATTAAAAAAATAATACATCATGATCAAGTGGGATTCATCCCAGAATCTCAAGGATGGTTCAACATACGTAAAAATGGTTAACGTAATACACCATATCAACAAAACAAAGAAAAAGAACCACATGATATTATCAATAGATGCAGAAAAGGCTTTTGATAAAATACAACACAATTTTATGTTTAAGACTCTCAACAAAATGGGTATAGAAGGAAAATATCTCAACATGATAAAGGCCATATATGATAAACCATCAGCTAACATCATACTAAATGGCACAAAACTGAAGGCTTTCCCCCTTAAATCAGGAACAAGACAGGGTTGTCCACTCTCTCCACTCTTATTTAATGTGGTACTAGAGGTTCTAGCCAGAGCAATCAGACAAGACAAAGAAATAAAAGGCATCCATATCGGAAAAGAAGAAGTAAAGGTATCATTTTTTGCAGATGATATGATCCTATACATCGAAAACCCCAAAGAATCCACAAAAAGACTTCTAGAAACAATAAGCCAATACAGTAAGGTTGCAGGATACAAAATTAACATACAGAAGTCAATAGCCTTTCTATATGCCAACAATGAAACATCTGAGAATGAACTCAAAAGAATAATCCCCTTCACGATTGCAACAAAAAAAATAAAATACCTAGGAATAAACATAACAAAGAATGTAAAGGACTTATACAATGAAAACTATAAACCATTGTTAAGGGAAATCGAAAAAGACATTATGAGATGGAAGAATATACCTTGTTCTTGGTTAGGTAGAATAAATATAATCAAGATGGCCATATTACCCAAAGCTATATACAAATTTAATGCAATTCCCATCAAAATTCCAATGACATTTTTTAAAGAAATGGAGCAAAAAATAATCAGATTTATATGGAACTATAAAAAGCCCCGAATAGCCAAAGCAATCCTAAAGAAAAGGAATGAAGCTGGGGGCATTACAATACCTGACTTCAAACTCTATTATAGGGCCACGACAATCAAAACAACATGGTATTGGCAGAAAAATAGACACTCAGACCAATGGAACAGAATAGAAAGCCCAGAAATAAAACCACATATATATAGTCAAATAATTTTTGATAAAGGGGCCAACAACACTCAATGGAGAAAAGAAAGCCTCTTCAACAAATGGTGCTGGGAAAACTGGAAAGCCACATGCAAAAGAATGAAGCTGGACTACAGTTTGTCCCCCTGTACTAAAATTAACTCAAAATGGATCAAAGATCTAAACATAAGACCTGAAACAATAAAGTACATAGAAGAAGACATAGGTACCAAACTCATGGACCTGGGCTTTAAAGAGCATTTTATGAATTTGACTCCACAGGCAAGAGAAGTGAAAGCAAAAATTAATGAATGGGACTACATCAGACTAAGAAGTTTTTGTTCAGCAAGAGAAATTGATAACAAGATAAACAGACAGCCAACTAATTGGGAAATGATATTTTAAAACACCTGCTCAGATAAGGGCCTAATATCCAAAATATACAAAGAACTCATAAAACTCAACGACAAACAAACAAACAATCCAATAAAAAAAATGGGAAGAGGATATGAACAGACACTTCTCCCAGGAAGAAATACAAATGGCCAACAGATATATGAAAAGATGCTCATCTTCTTTAGTTATTAGAGAAATGCAAATCAAAACTGCAATGAGATACCACCTCACACCTGTTAGACTAGCTATTATTAACAAGACAGGTAATAGCAAATGTTGGAGAGGTTGTGGAGAAAAAGGAACCCTCATACACTGTTGGTGGGAATGTAAAGTAGTACAACCATTATGGAAAAAAGTATGGTGGTTCCTCAAAAAACTGAAAATAGAACTACCTTATGACCCAGCAATCCCTCTACTGGGTATATACCCCCAAAACTCAGAAACATTGACTTGTAAAGACACATGCAGCCCCATGTTCATTGCAGCATTGTTCACAGTGGCCAGGACATGGAAACAACCAAAAAGCCCATCAATAGATGACTGGATAAAGAAGATGTGGCACATATACACTATGGAATACTACTCAGCCATAAGAAATGATGACATCGGATCATTTATAGCAAAATGGTGGGATCTTGACAACATTATACCGAGTGAAATAAGTAAATCAGAAAAAACCAGGAACTGCATTTTTCCATACGTAGATGGGACATAAAAGTGAGACCAAGAGACATTGATAAGAGTGTGGTGGTTACGGGGGGAGGGGGGAGAGGGAGAGGGAAGGGGGAGGGGGAGGGGCACAAAGAGAACTAGATAGAGGATGACAGGACAATCTGACTTTGGGTGATGGGTATGCAACATAATTGAACTTTAAGATAACCTGGACATATTATCTTTGAATATATGTATCTTGATTTACTGATGTCACCCCATTAAAAATAAATACAATAAAAAAAAAAAGAAAATGTAAATTGCTATGATATTCCTAAGGTATTTAAATCCCTATTTTTAATAACATAAGAAAAATAATAAATTATTATATAAATTTGAGATGCACCCAGAAACTCTTAGTACCCCAACTTTATGGAGGTATTAATTGAGTAATAAAATTATATTTAAAAATTCCAACTTGATATATATATATATTACATTACATTATATAACTAAAATTTGCTGAGAGTGGATCTTAAGCATCCTCACCACACACACACACACAAATACACACACTAATAAAGTTGATGGATCTGTTAATTAACCTGGAAACTCTTTTATGTCTAAAAGCCTGAATGACAAAACTCTTTTGCATTGTGTATTGAGATTAAAGTGCCTACCTTACACAATATTTTTGAAATATCACTACTCCTAATTGCCTTTCTCATGTTAATCACCCTACTAAACAGGCTCACTTTGGTTTTTTTCTTTTATTTATTGATTTTTAGAGAGAGAAGAAGGGGATAGGGAGAGGAACATCGATTTTGCTGTTCCACCCATCCATGCATTCATTGGTTGATTCTTATTGAAGAGACTGTCTTGCCACTTTTGTCATAGGTTAATTGACCATATAAGTGAGGATTTATTTCTGGGTTCTCTATTCTGCTCCATTAATTTATATATCTGTTTTCATGTCAGCACCATCCTGTTGTTTTACATTTATTTAATGATTGATTTTAGAGAGAGACAGACAGATAGAAATGCCAATTTATTATTTCCCTTATTTATGCATTCATTAGTTGATTCCTGCATGTGCCCTGAGACCAGGACCAAATCTGTAACCTAAGCTCATTGGGATGATGCTCCAACTAGCTGAGCCACCCGGCCAGGCCAGGTTCACTTTATTAATTGTTGATTCTACAATGTATTTTAAGAATCCTTCCTTTGAAAAATACATTGCAACTATAATACTAGTTACTGGGCTTCTTCTCTTTCCCTTTCTATTTTTTTAACACACACACACACACACATATATATATATATATATACACATTATTTATATATATATATATTTTTTTTAAGTGAGAGGAGGGGACATAGTGAGGCAGACTCTTGCATAAGCCCTAACCAGGATCCACCTGGCAACCCCATCAGGGGCACCTGAGGCAGACACTTGGCGCAACCAAACTATCCTTAGCATCTGGACCCATGCTTGAACCAACTGAGTGACTGGCTGCAGGAGGGGAAGAAGGAAAGATAGGAGAGAGGGAGAGGAAGAGAAGCAGATAGTCACTTCTCCTATGTGCCCTGACCGGAGATCAAACCCAGGACATCCATATGCCAGGGTGGTGCTCTATTCACTGAGCCACTGGCCAGGGCCAATAAAGCCTTAAGGAAAGGAAGAAAGAAAGAAAGAAAGAAAGAAAGAAAGAAAGAAAGAAAGAAAGAAAGAAAGAAAAAATGTCTATACGGCTAATTAATTTATGACAAAGAAGGCAAGTATATACAATGGGATAAAGACAATCTATTAAATAAATGCTGTTGGAAAAGCTGAACATGCTAAAAATTAAACTAGACTACTTTTTTTGCATCACATTTAAGAATAAACTGCCCTGGTGAAGTGGCTCAGCTTGTTAGAGCATCGTCCCAACATGCAAGGTTGCAGGTTTGATTCCCGGTCAGGGCACATACTGTACTAGCATCAACCAATGATGGCATGAATAAGTGGAACAATGGGTTGATATCTCTCTTCAAAATAAATAAATAAATAAATAAATAATTTTTTTAAAAAAGAAAGAATAAACAAAATAAACACTTAAATGTAAGACCCCAAATCATAAAACTCCTAGAAGAAAATATAGGCAGTAAACTTTCTGATATTGCTCTAAGCAATATTTTTCTGATATATCTCTTCAATAAAGAAAACAAAAGACAAAATTAACAAGTGAGCCTACAATACGTTTAGAAGTTTTTGCACAGAAAAAAAAGACCATCAACAGAATAAAAAGACAACCTACTTACTGGGAGAAGATATTCACCAATAATTCATCTGGGTTAATATTCAAAATTTATTTTCAGAAAAACTTTATGCAACTCAACACACACACACACACACACACACAAAACAAAACAAAAACACCCTCACAATTTGATTAAAAATGAACAGAGGACTTGAATAAACATTTCTTCAAAGAGGACATACAGATTACCAAAGACGTATGAAAAATGCTCAACATCACTAATCATCAGAGAAATGCAAATTAAAACCACAATGAGATTCTAACCTGTGGTGGTTCAGTGGATAAGGTGTCAACCTAGAACGCTGAGGTCGCTAGTTCGAAACCCCAGGCTTGCTTGGTCAAGGCACATATGAGAAGCAACTACTACGATTTGAGGTTTCCAGCTCCTCCCCCCTTCTCTTTCTCCTCTCTCTAAAATCAATAAATAAAATCTTTAAAAAACAAACAAACAATACAATGAGATATCACCTCACACTTGTCAGAATGGCTGTCATCAATGAATCAACAAAAAACAAGTGTTGGTGAGAATGTGGAGAAAAAGGAACCCTTGTGCATTGTTGGAGTAATTGGGGCAGCCACTCTGGAAAACAGTAGGGCAGTTCTTCAAAAAACTGAAAATAGAACTATCTTATGACTCAACAATCCTACTTCTGGATATTTATCTAAAGAAATCAAAACACTAATTTGAAAAGATATACATGCACTGCTATGTTCATTGCAGCATTATTTACAATAGCCATGACATAAAAGCAACCTAGGTGCCTATCATTGATAATTTGTAAAGAAGTGGTACATTTTTAAAAAAAGAAGAAGAAGTGGTACATTTATACAATGTACTATTACTTGGCCATAAAAAATAAAATCTTACCATTTGTGACAACATAGATGGACCTAGAGGGTATTATGTTGAAGGAGCTAAGTCAGGCAAAGACAGACAAGTACCACCTGATTTCACTTATATGTGGAATCTAAAGAACAAAATAAAATAAACGGTAACAGACTTCTTTCAGCCATATATATACACCCCACTTCCAAAGAGTGCTGACTGTCTACACCACGATCCTGGAGCTTCCTGGGCAGAGTCAGCCCCCGGGAGACTCCCAACTGCCTCTCAGAGTTCAGTGGGAAAGAAGATCTTAGCTCGCTGCCTTTTTGAGAGGTAGAGCAGATTGCCCAGATTCAAACTCCACATGACTGCAGTTCAAGGACTAAGGGTCAAATTGAATAAGGAAGACTGTCAGGTAGAGGAAAACCTCACAATATCATGAAAAGGAAGCCATTCTGTCTAAAATGTAAAAGATTGACAATACCAGGTGCTGACAATGGCAACTCTCATACATTGTTGATGAGAATGCAAATGGCACAATCAGACTGAAGAAAACTATTGGACATTTTTTGTAAAGTGAAATACACACTTACCATGAAATCCAAGAATTCCACTCCTTTATATATTCTCATAAGACATGAAAACATATGTCCACATTATAAATACTTGTACATGAATGCTTGTAACAGCTTTATTCATAATCGCCTCCAACTGGAAACAACCCAAATGTCTATAGTTGTTTGTGGATAAACAGACTATGGTTTATGTTCAATGAAATATGATATATTCAGCAATGAAAAGGAATGGACTGCTGGATGGTCCCTGTAACAGTGCAGACGGAGCAGTGCAGAAGAAGACAAAGGGAGCATGTAGTATCCATTAGGGTCCAATCAGGAGACTGAACCCACAGTAATTTGAAGGGAGAATGCTTAATATACAGGATTATGAAATATAGCAGGGGATTGGAGTAAGAGGGGGTTGCTCTGACAAAATAAAGAGAATGCTAAAGAATATGGAAACAGCAGGTAGAAGGAGCAGCCACTACCCCTAAGATCTAAGATAGCTCAAGAAAGACAACAGTCCCATGCTGTTCTTGACAGCCAGGGACCCTAATCTCATGGGAGAACACTCGGCCCTCATTTGCTAAAGGGTAGAAAGGAGTCCCTATGGTGCAGCAACTATGGAACTTGCTGGAAATCCACCCTCTGGAACTTGCCAGAAGTCCATTCTTGAGAGTGCAGTTCACAACCAAGTGTTTCACCAGAGGCATTTGGTAAGAAAACCAGCTGAGGTGGGTGACAGAGGAAGGTGCTGGCTGCAGGTACTGCTGACTGCCAGCCACTGGAGAAGCCTGCACACTGCAGGCGCTGGGCGAATACCTGTTCTAGAGGGAACCAAGTCTGGGAGCAAAACCCTTGCCTCCCCTGCAATATCTCTCTGACTTCCTCTACTGGAAAAAGTTAACATCACGTCAGCCCGCAAAGGAAAACTATTCGAAGGGCCAAATTCCAGTTTAGCACCTTGGACCGTGAGGCAGTATATTCCGTTTATATGAAACTCTAGAAAAGAAAATAGAATTTATAGTGACAGAAGCAGGTTAGTGGTTGCCTTGGGGAAGCTGTGAAGGTTGACTGAGAAGGAATAAACCTTTTGGAGTGACAGAAATTTCCATATCTTTGTCGCACTGATGGTTACATGCTTGCATATACAATAGTTGTTAAAACTCAAATTATACATTTAAAATGTATACATTTTAGCCTGACCAGGTGGTGGCACAGTGGATAAAGCATCAGGCTGGGATGCAGAGGACCCAGATTCAAAACCCCAAGGTCGCCGGCTTGAGCGTGGGATCATAGACATGACCCCATGGTTGCTGGCTTGAAACCCAAGGTCACTGGCTTGAGCCCAAGGTAGTTGGCCTTGAGCAAGGGGTCACTCGTTCTGCTGTAGGCCCCTGGTCAAGGTACATATGAGAAAGCAATCAATGAACAACAAAGGAGACTAAGGAACCTCAACGAAGAATCAATAAGAATTGATGCTTCTCATCTCTCTCTCTTCCTGTTGGTCTGTCCTGTCTGTTCCTCTCTCTGACTCTCTCTGTCTCTGTCAATAAATAAATAAATAAATAAAATGTGTGCATTTTACTGGATGTAAAGTATACATTAATAAAAGTAATTTCTTTTTCAAGCTACCCATTCAGGGAAAATAATAAAACAGAAATAGACTCTCAGGTACACAGAGCAAACTGATGTTTGCCAGATGGGAGGGGGTTGAGGGGCTGAGTGAAAAAGGTGAAGGGATTAAGAAGGACAAATTGCTAGCCAACAAATAGTCACAGGATGTCAAGTACAGCTTAGGGAATATCGGCAATAATATTTTAATAACTATGTATGATGTCAGGTGGGTACTAAACTTACCAAAGAACCACTTTGTAAGTTATATGAATGTCTAACCACTATACATACACCTGAAACAAATATAAAATAATAACAAGTGTCAACTATAATTGAATAATAAAATAAAGAAATAAATCCCTCAAGGAGCAACAACAACAAAAATAAAATGGCAGGTATAATGGCAACAAGTCAATACTGCTAAATGTGAATGGATTACATAATCCAAACAGGAGAATGTGATTGCCACCCAGATTAATAAACCATGATCTAAATATTTGCAGTGCATAACATGCCATAGATTGAAAGTAAGAGTCAGGAGGTGGCGCAATGCATAGAGTGTTGGCCTGGGACACTGAGGACCCAGGTTTGAACCGCCGATGTCTCCACTTGGGTGTGGGGTCACCAGCTTGAGCATGGGATCATAAACATGACCCCATGGTCGCTGACTTGAGCCCAACCAAAGTCATTGGCTTGAGCAAGGGCTTGGCTCTACTATATCCCCCCAGTCAAGGCACATATGAGAAAGCAATCAATGAACAACTAAGGTTCTGCAAATACGAGTTGATGCTTCTCATCTCTCTCTCTTCTTGTCTGTCTGTCCCTGTCTGTCTCTCTCTCTCGTTCTCCTTTCTCTCACTAAAAAAAAAAAAGAAAAAGAATTTACACTTTTAATGAACAAATGATAAGGAAAGAAAAGGTATTTACAACAGAATCAAAGGGAATAAAATCCTTAGTAATAAATTTAACAGAAGAAATACTAAATAAATACTCTGAAAACTACAAAACATATAGTAAAGAAATTAATAAATAAATAAATGAAGAAACATCTCATTTTATGGGTCAGAAACCTTAACATTGTTGAAATTGTTACCGCTGACAGAGAGCCATTGGCCAAAACAGCTCACGGTCCTTACACAGAACCAAAAGCTGGAAAGATGGATGGATGGGGCCCAAGCACACCAAAGCTAGCAACATAATTGGATAGAAAAAAACCATCCCCTTCCTATCCCTATAAGAATAAACCTCAGGCTTGAGCAGGAAAGGGAGATGATCCTTAAGACAGAAGTCCACCAATTCTCTCAGGTTGTGGCACCTGAGTGAACCTCTTTCCTTTTGCACCAGCACCTGTCTCATGAGCTTGGCTTTCATTGGGGCAGGCAGCCAATCCTGGGTTTTCGGTTACAAAATGGCACTATTTCCCAAATTATCTAGAGATTCAACACAATACTTATCATACCTTCAGTTTACTCCTTCATACAATTTTTCAAGTTGTTTTATAAAATTATATGGACTTGAAAGGGAACCAGAATAACCAAAGCAATCTTGAAAAAGGAAAAACAAATGAAAATACTAACATTTCTTGATTTCAAAATTTTTGTAATATGCAATGGTAATCATGAGAGTGTGGTGCTAACACAAAGACAGACCTGTAGATCTATGGAATAGGTTACAATTTCTTGCCCTCCTCCTTGTGCTCCACCACCCTCTCCATATCTTTGTCTTCCTATATTTAACCCTCTCTCTGAAATTCCTTTCACTTGGCCACTTACTTCACCTCTTGACCCATCAACTCTAACTTGCCCTTTAAAAGTCAAACCAATAAAGCCAGTACTCATTAATTTATTTATTAATTTTTTTAAAGGCCCTGGACAGTTGGCTTAGTAGTAGAGCATCGGCCCAGCATTTGGATGTCCCAAGTTTGATTCCCAGTCAGGGCAAACAAAAGAAGCACCCATCTGCCTCTCCACCCCTCCCCTTCTCATTTCTCTCTCTCTCTCTCTCTCTCTCTTTTCCCCTCCTCTCCTGCAGCCATGGTTCCATTGGAGGGAGTTAGCCTCAGGCATTGAGGGTGGCTCCATGGCCACCACCTCAGGTGCTAAGAAGAGCTTGGTTGCTGAGCAATGAAGCAACGCCCCAGATAAGTGGAGCATTACCCCTGCAGTGGGCTTGCTGGGTGGGTCCCAGTCAGGGCAAATGAGGAGTCTGTCTCTGTCTCTGCTCCTCTCACTAAATATAAATAGATAGATAGATAGATAGATAGATAGAAAGATAAATAAATAAATAAATAAATAAATAAAAATGAGGCCAGCCCCTAAGTCCAGGCTGGAATGCTGGTCACATCCCTGGACCTCTGTACACACTTCACCTGTTGAAGTTTACCTCGGGGTGTTCTCTACAGCTTTCATCACAATCTCAAATGGTGGTAAGTCACTGACCTAGTGTAGAATTGAAATTAACACAATTCTGAATAAGAATAATACTGAAAATTACAAAAATAGGAAGGACTTTCTATGTAACATTGGGGCATAATGGTCCAGGTAATATCATTGCCCTTCCCAGGTAAAGGCAAACAGGTACTGACTTCCTGTGTCCACAGGCATGCTAAAGAAAGCACTACATAAGTCAGTAACAGTAAAATATTTACTTCCAGTTGGTATGAAAGTAATAAAGTGTGAGGATTCGGAACCACTAGATAGCAGGGCATTACTATGTTGTTTATTGCTGTGGGTCCTGGACAGACCTCCAGCCTTGACTATTGGGTTTCCTCAGGCAAAATGAGGGTATTATAGGGACTGGTGCAGGGAGTAATAGGCCTCTTTTCTTATACTCTTCTGTCATAGGTCTTATGGTATAGTGCCTCCTTCTATTAGGGGTTTTGATTTGTTCTTGGTAAAGGTTTGGATGGATCTACTTGCATCTTAATGGTTGGTACAGTATGAATTCTGCCAGTATCAATGGAGGATTTTGCCCATAAGGAAATCAGTAGCTGATCTAATAAGGATAACTGACCAGCTTAAATGTTGTCAGCTTCAGTAGTGTCAAAAACAAGACAAAAAGGAAGAGTGTTGAAGGATCATTCGCATCACTTATTTGAATTCTTCAAATGTCACTGCTACTGTCAAATTCCAAAGTAATTTTACCTTTTTTTTTAATTTTACCTTTTGAGAGCACCTTGACGCCCACTTTTCTGAAACTAGAGCCCTGTTTCAAGGGCTCTTGAAGCTCCACTCTAAGGCTAGAGTCCTCAGAAAAGCCCTAAATAAAAACCCTTCTAATATTTCAAAGATTCAGGTTCTTTTCATTGACAAAAGTCACAAAAAGGGAAATCTATAGATACAGAAACTAAATGAGGGCTGCCGAGGGCTGGGGACTGGAGGAGGCAGACTAGAAGATTGAGAGGGACCGCAAAGGGGAGAGGGATTTCTTTTTGAAGTGATGAAAATGTTCAAAATTAATTGTATGTATCTGCGAATTACTGAGAACCAACAAATTGTATACTTTAATGAAGTACAGCATGTAATATGTGCCTTATATCTCAATAAAGCTGTTGAAACAAATAAATGCATTAAGAGCTTTGCAATACAAGAGTTTTGTGTTTCAGTCTCTTAGACATAATCGAGTTTCCAGGTTAATTAATACATCCATCATCTCATATAGTTATTTTATGTGGGTATGGATTAAGAATACTTAATCCACTGTTGTAGTATACAATATAGTGTACATATATCAAAGTCATTTAATAATCTTTAAATATGGGCAATTTTATTAGTTATATCTATTAAAGAAAAAAATCAAAGGCCTCAAAGGCCTTCACTTGTGCTAAAGCCCAAGATACCAAACATAGATTTTTAAAAATTTTTTTAAATGATTTTATTTATTCATTTTAGAGAGGAGAAAAAGAGAGAAAGAGAAGGGGGAAAGAAGCAGGAAGCATCAACTCCCACATGTGCCTTGACCAGGCAAGGCCAGGGTTTCGAACCGAAAACCTCGGTGTTCCAGGTTGACTCTTTATCCACTGGACCGCCACAGGTCAGGCCAAACGTAGATTTAACATGTGAACTAACCTGCTGTTTCAATCTCTTTCAGAAACATAATCCTAATTAACCAGTCTGAAATTTTCTGGTCAACACTAATGATTTAACCTGTCACATGGGCCCTCTCCATTCATCACCCCTCCACACACTGAGAGAAAAGGAAATTTGCATGAAAAACACTTCTCATTTCCTTCTCCCCAAAATAAGATGTTCTGGCCAAGATCCTTTCTTTTCTTTTGTTAATAGCTTCCTTGCCTTAACCTTCTAACAAAACTTTTTCTTTTGTACAAGCCCTATAGAGCTTTTCTAGTTGTTAGATGAAATGTTGCCTGATTCATAAATTGCTTAATAAAACCAATCAGATCTTCACATTTGCTTGGTTAAATTTTGTTTTTTCACCCACCTAAATAAACCTGGGAGGAAAGAAAGTTTCCAGATGCATCCCAAGTGTACATAATAATTTATTGTTTTTCTTCTATCAGTAAAAATAATAATCGACTTTCTTAGGAATACTATGGTTATTTACATTTCAAAGTACTCTAGGGAAACAGGTAAAAACAGATCTGTGGTAGGCAATTAAACGGACCTGAGCAGAGCAAGGACTATGGGCCAGGTATAGAAGGTCACCAGGGCTGAAAGCCCAGGCACCAATGTTATAGTAATATAATGTTATAGTAATTAAATATGTAGAAATATAAAAAATATGGAAGATATATAAAAGTTATTAAGATATAATATTAAAATTAATTAAGGAAATTAAATAAAGTTATGCTATCTGGATAGGAATTAATATAGTGTGTGCAGATGTGATAAACAGACTCTGACTTTCGAGCAGGGCCCAGTTAGTGTGTGTGAGTTATACATAGGAAAGAAGTGGCTTGATGTCATAACTCTGTAAGTTAATCTAAACAAGAAGCTTCCCTAGAAACATCTTAAAAGTGGATTGATGTGACATTTCAGTAAATTAACAGAAAAAGGTCTCCCTGTGAGGAACTCCCAAAAAGGTGGTTTGAGGTGATAATCCTGTAGATTGACATCTGTTAGAAGGCCCTGGCCAGAAAAGGTACTAAAGCTGAGGGGCCCCCTGCTGAGGTAGTCACCCAGACTGTCTCTATGCTGCTCTGAGCTCTGACCAAAGACAGCCGAGAGAAGCACGCACACAGGGCCCCCTTAAGCTGTACCCAGGCACACCAAAAGGATTTGTGAGTAATAAATTACATGTGTGATTCTTGCAACTAACTTGTGTCGGTTGTGTTTTTTCCCCAGTGGCAGTTAGTGTCAGCACTGATCAGTGGCATCCTCATAACTGCCTCAAGAGTAGTCTCGAAGAGTCTGCCAGCCCTGCTAATCTGATAAGCAGGAGTGTCCCACTGCACAGAAAAGTCGAATCAGGGACGCTTTATTGACATAGAACTTGGGCTCTACTGAGACAACCCAGCAACAGGAAAAAAAAGGAACTCGTCCCCCAGGGTAATCTTTCCTCCCCTTACACATCGCTGGCCATACAGTTGGAACTCTCCCCTGACCTTTCCTCCCCTGACATGTTGCTAGTCAGGCAGTAGACCTCCTTTGAGAAGAAACAAGGGGCCAAAGAGTGGCTTCATGCAACTCCCATACCACCCCTTGCCTTAAGCATTAACGTCTAGGGATAACATCTAGGTCTCAGTTGCCTTTCAGCTCCAGACTCAAGAAAGCAGCAAAACCAGATAAGCAAGACCATGGTTCTGACATCAAGATCAGCTTCATTGACTAATGAACCCCTGAAAGGACACATCTGGAAAGCTGAGGATTATTATATTGGGATCTTCCCCAGAGACCTCCAGATGAGGACCCTAGGGAGCACGCCCATACCTTTCCCCACTCCCTTCCCCCCAGGGGCGTTTCCCTCGCCTCTCTCTTTCTCCAAAGCTCCATCAGCCTTTCTGTAACTGTTTCCTGAGCCTATTTCTTCTACCACTCATTTCTTCTACCTCTGTGACTTTCTAAATAAACTTTCTCTTATAGTTTCAGTGTTGCCCCTGAATTCTTTCCTAGCCAGAACTCAAGTACCAAGGTTGCTGAAGTGAGGTCTAAATCGGTGTAAAACATGCACCTAATTTAATGAACACATCTCACATCCTGTGATTAGACTGAGAAGAGTCTCTGTGTCAGGCTAGGACTTGGAGATTCCAACTTCCCACCAAAGCCAAGTGCTCTAGGATTCTTTCTCTTAAGGATAAAATGAGTAGGGTTGGGGAATGGATGGGTAGAAAGTTCAGGGCTGAGACACAACAAAGATTGAAATGGAGGCAGACTCTATTAAAGATGGTGCAGTCTCACCTCATTGTCTGTGTTTCTAAACAAGAGTCACAGTTTCATAAGTGGACTTCCAGTCTTAGTTTAAGATCTTGACCCCTAGAGCAGTGGTCCCCAACCCCCGGACCGTGGACCGGTACCGGTCCGTGGGCCATTTGGTACTGGTCTGCAGAGAAAGAATAACTTACATTATTTCTGTTTTATTTATATTTAAGTCTGAACGATGTTTTATTTTTAAAAAATGACCAGATTCCCTCTGTTACGTCCATCTAAGACTCTCTCCTGACGCTTGTCTTGTAAGTTCGACAATTATATATACAAATACCACAGTTTTTACGCTGGTCGCGTAATTTTATTTTGTGCATTTATCCATCCCACCCTAAAGGCCGGTCCGTGAAAATATTTTCTGACATTAAACCGGTCCGTGGCCCAAAAAAGGTTGGGGACCACAGCCCTAGAGGGCATAAGACCTTGTTATACTAGTGTGGCCAGGCCTGCTGAGTCACCCCCCTGTTCTGTACTTATTGCTCTATTTGGAAATTCAATCAGAAATTCCCTGTGCACGCTGGTGCCCACGTGTTCACAAAAAGCTGGGCACCAGCAGCTCTAAAGCAGAAAAGTATTCTATTTACAAGCAAATGTACCAGGCCTGGTAAGGTTTGGATGAGCTCAGGCTAGTTTGGATGAACCTAGCTTCCTCCCGCCGGCTGTCACTCAGGTACGAGGGGGCGGGGCCGCTGGAAATGTCCAATCAAGAATGCCTCTGGGAAGGTGGGTGGGGTGAGGCGCCTAAGCGTTCAGTACGTTCATTTAGCTCCAGCGGTGCTGGATTTTTTTAGTCCACGTCTTTAACGGCCCCTTGGTGGCTCTGCCTCAACCTCTGTCCAGCTGTGTCCTCACTGGTCGTGGGAGTCGTCGGAGGGACTCAGGGAGACCCAGGAAACCCAGACATGGTGAGTGTGCGGAGACCGGGTCGAGACCGGGAGGAGGGGCTGGTTGGAACCGTTGTCCGGACGGCCTCCCGCGGTCGCGTGCGGAGTCTGCGGTACGGAGTCCGCGGTACGGAGTCCGCGGACCCGAGTACCCCCGGGGCTGCCGATAGGACCTCAGTCCCCTCTGGATGGCAGCGAGGGGACTGGGCCGGCAGCGGGAACCCCGGGCGTCTTGTCGCGTCACTGAGCGGCGACTTAGATCCCGGCGCCACTCTGGGCAGCTCTGCGCCCCCCCCCCCGCGCCCCCAGATTGTGAGGTAACCGCGTGGAAGGCTATCGGGACAATAGTGTCACGGTCTCCGCGAATACCTACGTGCGTGGAACTCTGGGCATGTCCCCAGGCCCAACTTTCACGGCTGGAGTACTTATTTTCTCCTGAGTTTTCCAAATGTTTGAGAAGTGGGGTCTGACATTCACGACCCTACCTTTCCCCGACCCCCAGCCGGTCTCTTCTGGGGGCTGGCAGTCAATCCCTAAACTGGGAGCCCTTCATTCCCAAACGCCGCTTTCCCCTCTGCGATTCACATCACTGTCAACTATTTGTTCTCCGTGGTGCATTTCAAACAGACTCAATATTTTAACTTAATCATTTTCCCCAGCGGCATGAATGACTCATTTTTAAAGATTATTTTGCCTGTGGATATTTTACATGAGAGGAAACAGAAAATAACTCCCTGGGACTACTTTTCATGAAATCCTTGTGCCTAACAACCCAGGACCTTCCCTGGGCACAGACGTCCTATAGGAAGGCCTTTGGGTGGGGGGTTCCTTTTTGGAAACTTAACTGGGTGTTCTCTCCTGTCAGTACTGCCCCTTCCCTGCGTTTATCAGCTTAAAAAGATTTATTCATTTATTTAAGTTTACGGTTTTTAGTAAGGGTGAAGTGTATTTAATCGGTAGAGCTTTAAAGACAGCTTAAAATGTTCCCAAACAGGCAATAAAGGTGTGACTAGGAGAAAAAAAAAAAGAAAGATTCCTGTATGCCATCCTATTTGTTAAGAATTCTGATTTTCTCCTGCCCAGGCTGTGGTGCAGTGGATAGAGCGCGGACCGGAATGCGGAGGACCCAGGTTCGAAACTCCAAGGTTGCCAGTTTGAGCGCCGGCTCATCTGGTTTGAGCAAGGGGTCACTCAGTCTGATGTAGACCCCAGGTCAGGGCACATATGAGAAAGCAATCAATAAACGACTAAGGGGTCACAAAGAATTGATGCCTTTCATCTCTCTCCCTTCCAGTCTGTCTGTGTCTCTCTCTGTTTCTGTCTCTCTCTCTCTCTCTCTCTCTCTCTCTCTCACACACACACACCACACACGAATTCTGATTTTTGCCTGACCAGGCGGTGGCGAAGTGGATAAAGCGTCGGACTGGGATGCAGAAGGACCGAGGTTCAAGACCCTTAGGTCGCTGGATGAGCAAGGGGTTACTCGGTCTGCTGAAGGCCCGCGGTCAAGGCACATGAGAAAGCAATCAATGAACAACTAAGGTGTCACAAAGAAAAACTGATGATTGTTGCTTCTCATCTCTCTCTGTCCCTGTCTATCTCTCTCTCTGTCTCTGTAAAAAAAAAAAAAAAGAATTCTGATTTTCACTCTATTTCCCTGAGCTGTTGTGGTAAGTTTCTGAGGCTTCTTCCTTACTTCTGGTTATGTTCAAATGGAATTCCAGGGGTCAGACTTGCAGACCAAAGTGTTCAAGTGTGATTAAAACCAGTTTCTTTTTGTGCAAATAATAACTAACTGAATACTACTTTTCTCCTGGTTATTTGTTCTGTTTTTGTGTTAGGGTGGTTGTTGGTGTTTTTTTTTTTGGGGGGGGGTTGACATCTATTTTTCTAAAAGTAATAAATATTTAGGGTTTTCTGGTAGAACTAATAAAAATGTTTTACACTTTTCTCCCCTTCTTTTTACACAAATGTTGGGTTTAAGGAATTTTGCTGGCTTGTACACTTGATTTGTGCTGTCAATGTAAGAAACATTTAAATCCGTAGAGAATTTTTATGTGTTTATTTGAGCTAAACTGATAAATGCCAGGAAGCGAATCTCAACAGATTGAGAAAATGCCCCAGAGAATGGTAGTTTTGCACCTTATTTTATACCTTACAATCAAGGAGGAGGCTTAAGGGGGTTACATGGGTTCTTGGGTGGTAGATTAGAGGGTGGGAGAAAGCAAAGTGGGGGAAAACGCTGGGATTGGATAAAAAGTAAAATGACTGGACACAAATCTCTTTTACATGCATAGGTGGATTTAGGATAATTAATACAATAATTAACATGATAACAGTAACAATTAGGGGTTTTACCAGCTCTGCTCTGGTGCAGTGAGGGGTCTGGAACAAAGGAAATTACTTCAACATTCCAAAGTATGTTGTCATAGTAGCAAAACAACAATGGACAAGCTCAGTTAAGGTAAAGCTTGACCTTTTATCAGGGAAGGTACTAGTCTAGGACAGGACTACCCACCACCACTCGTTTTTTGTTAGAATGTTCATTTCAGACGGTCCATATGGTTACTTTGGATCTCTGAGTTTGTGAGGCTTCCATGCAGGCCCTCCTCTGAGCTTGTCAGGTTTAGTATGTGGCCCCTTTTTTGTCCACAGTGTCATTTAAAGTATCACCTCCAGTGCAGAACAGAAAGGCCTGTTCTGAAACTGGCACCAAGCTAAGGCCCCCTTGAGCCTGCAAAGGGAAGTAATTGAAGGCCCAGCTGTTTCTTCCGGGGAACCATCCCGGTGCAGGAATCCTCCCTGCTCGCACCCAGCGTGGAGGAGCCTGCACCCAGAGAGCAGCCACCCTGGGGAGCAGGGGTGCAGGTGCACAAGGAGGTGGGGGGTGATGATGCCCTTTCTGATGCTGTGGTTGTAGTTTTTTTAGGCTGAGACATTTTAATGTTTTATTATTTTTTATTTATTCATTTTAAAGAGGAGAGAGAAGGGCAGAAGATGCAGGAAGCATCTACTCCCATATGTGCCTTAACCAGGCAAGCCCAGGATTCGCCAGCAACCTCAGTGTCCCAGGTTGACACTTTATCCACTGTGCCACCACAGGTCAGGCCAGGCCAGGCCTAGACATTTTTAGATCTTATGTTTGAGTTTTGCATCCACAGTAGGTGCACTGAGAGTGTAATTTGTGCACGTGAAGTCTATAAAGATCAGGGGTTCTGTCTTGTCTACAAAATATTTCTGAATTTAGGGGTTCATTTGGGTCAGAATCTGAATCAGGCCGAGTTTCCTTGCTATGGGAATAGAAGCCTGGGGGAGGGTGTTGGAGCTCCCAGAGTTCACTCCTGGGTTGCTCAGATGTCCCTCCCTCCTTCCTCAGAGACTGGCCCACTCCAGAGGTTCTGTGTCAGCTGGGAATATTTAGACCTTAAGTCTAGGAGTATGTTAAACATTCTGAATATGGGTTTCCTTTGACCTGTAAGAAAGCAGTGTTTTAATTCCAATTATTTCTGTTTGTTTTCTTGGATTTTTTTTCCATTGAATATTTTAGCCTCTTGATTCTAGTTTTCCTGGGCACTTGGGGTATAACATGTAATTGATTCTTTTTGGATTTCATGCATGGTATAGGAAACTCCCCACCTTGACTTTAACTGGACTTATAGGACTCCACGGCTCAGAAAACTTGAACTGGGAGGTGGGCCCCTTGTGGCAAACCCCTGATAGGCACACACGCACAAGTGCTCTTTCCTGTCCCCTCTTTCTGGAGCGTTCGCTGTGGGGTTACCACCCCTGAGCTTCACTTTTCTACACTGTCAGTCTGCTCTACCATAGAGTTTCCCCTGGAAAGCTAGCGTGGTCCTGTCCCAGCCACCACCTTGTTTAAGCTCTCCACTGTATTGGTCTGAATGGCTTCCATAGAGGCCATTCTGCCTTTGAATCCTGAATGGACTTACTTTAAGAAAGTAAAATGAAATGTAAGTTGATTGAGAGAGATGATATAAAGCAAAACCAAACAGATTTTTTGTTTCATTAGGCAAAAGAATTTCAAGATGTGAGATGGATGTTTTTAAGTTCTTAAGTGCTTTTTCTGTTTTTAGGTCATGATTCTTTGTGCCTGTCCCTAGAATACTTTGACATTTAAAAGGCTATACTGTTTCTAATTTATTTTAATTGATGGGAGGAAAAAAACAATTAAATTTCTATTTTTACTGATATGAGGAAACCATCTCAAAGTTTATGTAATCTGCTAACTCCTAGTCATTTTCAGGACTCAATTGCAATCCCCTAATGCATCATAATATGTTACTCATTTCTGAAAATGTCCCCTGTGTGATACATAGTAGAGGGACAAACACGTAGGCCCTTTGTCCTTTTAGTTAGAGACTTGTAAAATATTTTATGGTGTCTGATTTTATATCTGTTAGCATTTTAAAGGCTTCAATCTTAGAGTGGTTTCCTATGCAGGAAAGTTAAAGCGAATTTTGAAAAGCAAAAGTGAATTACAAATATTAAGTATAGGAAAATATGGTGTGTATAAATTTCCTGCCTTATTTTAAGGAAATAATGCATGACAAGGTTTAAAAATTCATAAGCTAGGAAGCTAACTTCAGAAAACGCCCTGCTCACATACCCTGTCCCGGTCCTGTGCTCGAACTCATCCACCCTCAGATCACCAGCTTTGATCACCTCTTGATCATCCTATTAGTGGGGTTTTGTTTGTATGTTTGTTTGTTTATTTATTTATTTATTTATTTATTCATTTTAGAGAGGAGAGAGAGGGAGAGAGAGAGACAGAGAAAGAGAGGAGAGAGAGACAGAGGGGAGGAGCTGGAAGCATCAACTCCCATATGTGCCTTGACCAGGCAAGCCCAGGGTTTCGAACCGGCGACCTCAGCATTTCCAGGTCGACGCTTTATCCACTGCGCCACCACAGGTCAGGCTGTATGTTTGTTTTTTAATGTTTCTTTATGTAAAAACAGGCCATTGTAAATGCCAGTTTTTTCTTGCCCATGTTTTTTCTTGTAATGAGCAGTCAGGCTCCACGTGTTTGGTGTTTGAACCCACTGAGCCTGTGTTCTGTATACGGAGGACTCTGGGGTGACAGTTGTGGTAACTCCTCCCCCTTTGGGAGCAGGAGTATGGGAATGGAGCTTTTCTTATGGTGGTCTTGGGCTGATGTCTTGGGTGGAAACTATCTGTGTTTAGAGTGAAGATTTGACTGAGTCTGGGGTCCTCCCAAAATTAAAGGGGGAGTTAGGGAAGTGAGGAAAAGTATACCTCTGAATGAGGTGAGCGCATCGGAGAGTGGGCTGGTTCCACTCTCCTAATACCAGAGGGCTCCCTGGGGCCCCTAAGTAACTGTGCTACTGCTGTTTCTGTCTTTGCTGTAACACAGTTCCTGACCCTCTGAGTTAAGAGAAACAACACCCATAATAACCTCACTGTAACACAAAGGGATTAGTTTAAACCACTTTAAGCCTGGGGTACTTATACTCTATTAAATAACCAGTGGTCATGGAGGAGGCTTGTAACCCTGATGGCAGTGATGTGAGGCCCTCTGGAACAGTGAATTTTATGAAATCCAGTGTACACAGGATACCTTCCCTCAGTGTATATCCAGTGACCTAAAATACAAAATGGGAAGAGTGGGAGATGGGGAACAATACAAAATAAGGTACTTAAACTAAGGTTCACAATATGACCTTATTGCAAATTCAAAACATACTGGAAGAATTTAACATAACAGAAAAGAAGGAAGATCTCTGGCTTTTGGTTCTCTGCAGCATAGGTTTGACTTAACATCTCTCATGCACTAATTCATGAAACTTGATGTAATTAATCAAACTAGATGTCTATTTACAGGTATACCTGAGGCTCTGACTAAATTGAAGCAATTTACCTCATCATGTTAGGGGAATTTCTTAATGCAATACAGAGGACAAATATACTGCTCACAAAAATTAGGGGATATTCTATTGCTTCATATTCATTTTGAGATAGGTATACTTTACCTTAACCCACGGAACTTGCACCTTGCCTGAATCCCTCATAGTCATTTCCTCCATTGTCCTAAAATATCCATCGGGAAAGCTCTGAACTCTAAGCCTCTACAACTTTCAACTTGGCTTGAAAAAAGTAAGACCCCCCCACAGACCTTATCCTCTCAACTCGTATTTTTTAATTTAAAGTTTTTTTTCAATTACAGTTTATATTCAGCATTATTCTGAATTAGTTTCAGCTGTGTAGCAAAGCGGTTAGAAATCATATACTTGGTTTCCCAGCTCCCATGCTTCAAGTATCCACCTGGCCTCATACACAGTTGTTGCAATATCATTGATTATATCGCCTATGCTATAATCTATACTGCTCACAAAAATTAGGAGATATGTCAAAATGAATATGAAGCGATAAAAAAAGCATTTGATTTTTTTTTATTAAACTAGAATATCAGAAAAGCAAAAGACAAGTCAAAGAAAGTTGTTCGATTGTGCAAATGAGATGCAAAACCAACTTTTATTTCATTGGTGAAAATGCACTGTACAAAAGGCTGAAAGTACTGGAGTAGCTGCACGTTCCCCGATCCCCTAATTTTTGTGAGCAGTATACATAACTATTCTGTAACTACCAATTTATACTGTTTAATCCTTTCACCTTACTCACTTAGCCCTCCAACCTCCCTTCCCTCTGACAACAGTCTGTCTGTTTCTACGTTGTTTGTTTATTTTGTGATCCAATGAATATTAATTAGTTATATGGCCCATTGTAAATTGAACAGGGCCTTGAATTATTGATAAGCATTATAAGAAACCTATTTAGGAAGAAGTGTTTATCCCCAATGCTTCTCTTTTTAGCAGCCTTATTTGGTCTGTTCTTGAACCTGGGAAGAATGAATGACATCTCACAGTAGATTACCACAACCTTGAGGCTATAGTAGCAGTAGATAACCAGTCCCCAACATTATGGATATTACTGACTTCTTCCACTCAGCAACTGGTAAATATCCTGCTTTCACAGATTTGGCTAAGTCTGGTCTGTTTAGTGCCTATCTCAGCCTCCCAGCTTCAGTTGGCCTTGACCTGGTTATTCTCAGGGAGCTTTGGTAGCCTTGCCATCCCATAGGCTGTGTAAGCAGGATTGAAAACTATATCAGCTTTGCTCCAGGAGCACAGAAATGACATAACTCTAATGGTGTCCTCCTCTGAGGACATTTATTTTACATTCATTCAATACATATAAATATTGAAAAAAGGAACTTGCAAAAAGTAAATGGGCCAGTAACCCACACATAATGTAAGGCCCTAATACCTTGGTGAAGTTCCTGAAAATTATTTTCTGCTACCTAACTGAAAAAAATAGCAACAGTCCCTCAGCACCCACAGCATCAGCTCAATTCTTTTGGGCATGTTGGCAGGCAACATGGTTTTTGGGCACCCCTCCCACAGAAGGCTCCAGACTGTTTAAATTGCCGTACAATAGGTATTCCTATTAGTGCCCTGGAGTCCCCCTTACTATAGAGCAGGGGTCCCCAAACTTTTTACACAGGGGACCAGTTCACTGTCCCTCAGACCTTTGGAGGGCCGGACTATAAAAAAAACTATGAACAAATCTCTATGCATACTGCACATATCTTATTTTAAAGTAAAAAAACAAAACGGGAACAAATACAATATTTAAAATAAAGAACAAATAAATTTAAATCAACAAACTGACCAGTGTTTCAATGGGAACTATGCTCCTCTCACTGACCACCAATGAAAGAGGTGCCCCTTCCGGAAGTGCGCAGGGGCTGGCTAAATGGCCTCGGGGCCGCAGTTTGGGGACTCCTGCTATAGAGGTTTTGTTCACCTCTCAGGCCTCCTGGAGTTACTCAATGATGGCCTTAAGTTGTCCATAGGCTTCTTTTTTTCTTCTTTTTTCTTTATACCAAAGGGTAGAATTGCTGGGTCATGTTGTAACTGTATGTTTAACACCTGGAGGAGTTGCCACAGTTTTTCACAGGCGCTGCACTATTTGACATTCCTGTCAGCAATGTGTGATAGTTATTTCTCCACATCCTCATCAGCACTTGTTGTTTTCTTTTTGATTTTAGCTATCTCAGTGGGTATGAAGTGGTATCTCATTGTGGTTTTGCATTTCCCTAATGGTGTTGAGCTTCTTTTCATATGCTTGTTGGCCATTTGTGTATCTCCTTTGCAGAAATGTCGTCTTCGATCCTTTTCCCTTTTAAAAATTGGCTTGTCTTTTTAAATTGGGTTATTTGTCTTTTTATTACTGAACTGTAAGATTTTATGTCCAGGATACAAGTCTGTTATTAGATATATTCTTTGCAGAGACGTTCAATTCTCTGTTAAGTTGTCCATAGGCTTCTGATATAAAACCTGCGCTAGTCCCCACACTGTCTGCCATTAGAACTGCAATCATCATCGTGCACTGGGATCTCTTGAAAATAGGCACACTCTTAAACACAGCTTGTGACCCTCGCTGAACTGACCATTATGCCTTTAGCCCAGAAAGTAATACCCCACCAAGTAAGGACTCCTACTGATACTTCTATGTGATATAACAGAGCCAAACCTTCAGGATCATGGCCCTTTCTCTGTTTAGTCTATTGAAAGATTCTGTAGTGTTAGAGAAAGCTGCCATTCCCCTAGAGTTTCCTCGGGAATTCTTTGGGAATCACTATTCAGTGAACCCTGGGGAGTGCACAGACTTTCAAGAGAACAGACAGACAGCACACATATAGAAATGATGGCACTCAGGGGAGAGTTGCTGCTCTTCATCTCCTAATGAGGACATTCCTGATAAAGGACCAAGCTTCAGGGTCACACAGCAACCAAACATCAGGCAATCATTTTACTACTGCCCAACAGTTGCCTGCATCAGCATATATTTACAGACTCTAGGACAGTGGTTCTCAACCTTTCTAATGCCGTGACCCCGCAATACAGTTCCTCATGTTGCAGTGACCCCAAACCAAAAAATAATTTTGGTGGCTACTTCATAACTGTAATTTTGCTACAGTTATGATTCGGAATGTAAATACCTGATATACATTATGTATTTTCCAATGGCTTTAGGCGACCCCGCTGGGGTCGCGACCCATAGGTTGAGAACCGTTGCCCTAGGACAACTGTTGATAAGAGTTGCCCCTTTTGGTAAAAGAACTTCAGGAATGCCTTGAATCAGATACCCGAAATATAAATCTAGGTAAAACTTGTCTGTATATTACTAAGTCCACAATATAAGGACTTACCAGGAAACTGCTGATCCATGTTGGAGTTCGAGACTCTACTTGGTAGTAACCATGGAGCTTCTCAGAAGACAGTGTGCTGTGCTCTTCAACAAGGCATTCTGTGGGAGGCTCATAGAGCATCATGCTGACTTATTGAAGTAAGTTCAAAGTAGATGAATGAATGATGTCCTGTTTCAGCATCAGTCAGTCATGGGGGTTAAATTGTAATGAGTCTGTCTTTATTTTTTTTTCCAATGTACTTTTTTAAAGAGCAATTTTAGATTTACAGAAAAGGTGATCATAGAGTTCTGTGATAAATATTAGGCAATACTTTCTGACAAGAATATTTTCATTCTGCTAGCTTCATTGACTACTAAAAGCCTGGAGGACTTTAGGGGTCATATAGCCAACTGGACCTTAAAACTTTGATTTCTACAACTTTTCTGGACTCTCATGAGTGATGATGGGAAAGAAAAAGCTTGTTTAGTTCATCACTCTGGTTTTTTGTTGTTGTTGTTTCCGAAGTTAGAAGTGGGGAGGTAGTAAGACTGACTCCCGAAGTGGGGAGGTAGTCAGACTGACTCCCGCATGCGCCCTACTGAGATCTACCCGGCATGACCACTAGGGGGCGATGCTCTGCCACTTTGGGGCATTGCTCTGTTGTGGCCGAAGCCATTCTAGCGCTTTAGGTGGAGGTCATAGAGCTTTCCTCAGCCCTGGGCCAACTTTGCTCCAATGGAGCCTTGGCTGCAGGAGGGGAAGAGAGAGACAGAGGAAGGAGAGGGGAAAGGGTGGAGAAGTAGATGGGCATTTCTCCTGTGTGCCCTGGCCTGGAATCGAACCTAGGCTCCACACGCTGGGCCAACACTCTACCATTGAGCCAACCAGCCAGGGTTTCGTCACTCTGTTTTTACTGATTAAATACATTTAGATTTGACTCTGCTCAATGGAGGGATGTATGTGGTGAGTAGTAAGGAAGGAGATGAAAGGAGTTTTCTCACAAGGTATTGAAGGTCTTAAAATGGTAACATTTGTTTAATTTTTATAGCACTCTGGTATTTCCGAAATGCTGTAGGCTGTGCCATTAGAGAGAAATAACATATAATGTGATCACAGTAAAAGTACACAAATAATTTCAATATGTTCATGATGCTGTTAATTTATGAGGAAGTAAGGGAGGGCAATGTGGAAGTTTATGATGATCAGTTTTAGAATAAATATTTGGAGATGACAGAATCATATGTGACTTTCATATAAATAGAGTCTGGGTGTCCAGTGCTGTCTCTCTCACTCATTCTACTCAGTACATTCTTGGGATGTTTTAGGACTCGGTGGCCATTGAGGATGTGGTTGTGACTTTTACCCTGGAAGAGTGGGCTTTACTCGATCCTTCACAGAAGAAACTCTACAGAGATGTGATGCGAAAAACTTTCAAGAACTTGGCCTCAGTGGGTAAGGATGACCAGTTACCTTTACTTCATCAATTGGAAAACAAGTGTTTCTTGCTCATTGATGTTTTTTCCCAAGAGTTGGGTTGCAGAAAGGTGGGACAGTGGTAAATAAACCAGGCTTGGTCACAGTTAAAAATGAACCTAGAATCAATATTTCTCTCTAATTTTAATATTTTGAATTTTGGGGGGGTTGCATTTTAGGGAAAAAATGGAATGATCACGACATTGAAGAACTGTATAAAAATCAGGCGAGAACTCTAAGGTGAGTCACATTCACGGTAGAAAATAGTGACTGATTTGAAAATCCAATTATGTTAAAAAAAAATTTTCAAAAGAAAACAATCCCTGCTTCAAATTTAGTTATTAGAACATTTCCACCAAAACTAGTTTTTTATATATGACATAGTTCATCAGTACTTGCTAGATTGCTTACTTCTAAAGAGTATTATTTTATAAATGATTGATTACAGGGAGTCCTTGGGTTACGACAGTTCTTTTCCTACAACAGTGACATAACCTGAACTTTGGTGTAAGTCAAAACACAACCTAGCCTAACACAAATTGAACACTTGCACTTTTAACCGTCCAAAATGGCATAGGTAAGCTGACTGGGGTGCCAGCTTCCTCACTGGTACTGATGCCACGTTACTGTATGTCCTTCCACTGTGTGCAACCAAACTACACAGTTCACCTACATAGTCCATAAGTTTGCTGCTAACGGCATAAGCTGAAACACTCACGTCTCGATTATTTTAAGTTTTTATGGGAGTGAGTGTCATAAACTCAAAACGTCGTATGACAAGACTGTCATAACCTGAGGACACCCTATATTACTGTTTTAATCATTGGAAGGGTAAAGTACTCCTGCAAAACATTTTTTTTCTTTAGAGAGTTGAGAAGGATCGACTAGTAGTTGCAGCACATTAGTTATTCATTTATTGCTTCCTCATACATGCCTTGACCAGGGGGCTACAACAGAGCGACCTTGGGCTTCAAGCCAGTGACCTTTGGGCTCAAGCCAGCAACCCTGCACTCAAGCTGAATGAGCCTGTGCTCAAGCCAGGGACGTCAAGGTTTCGAACCTGGGTCCTCCCTGTCCCAGTCCAACTGTGCCACCTCCTGGTCAGGCTTGCAGAACATTTCTTATATTCAACTTCAAACAATTCAGACAAAGCAGAATACCTACACCTTTGATAATCATAACTATAAAATTGTTAATAAAGATCTCATTAATACTGAATTCTCATTTTTTGCAGAAGTCATATGGTGGAGAGACTTTGTGAAAGTAAAGAGGGTAGTCAATGTGGAGAAAACCTCAGTCTTACCCCAAATAGGAATCTGAGTAAGAAAACTACTGGAGTAGAACCACATGAGTGCAGTGTGTGTGGAAAAGTCTTCACATATCATTCATTACTTAAAATGCACATCAGATGTCACACTGGACACAAATGTTACAACTATCAAAAACACGGGGAGAAGCCATATAAATGTAAGGTATGTGGGAGAGCCTTCAGTTATCGCCAGTGGTCGGAAAAACATGAGAGAAGTCACTATGTAGACAACTACAAATGTCAGGAATGTGGAAAAACGTTCCGGGTCCGTACATCCCTTGAGTCACATAGACGGATTCACACGGGAGAGAAACCCTACAAATGTCGGGAATGTGGGCAAACCTTCATGTGGCACACAGGAATCCGAAGACACATGATAATACACACCAGCGACTCTCCTTATAAATGTAAGGTGTGTGCGAGAGACTTCAGTTGTTCCACTTCGTTGAGGAATCATGAAAGAGTTCACACAGGAAAGAGATCCCGGCTTTGTAACCAGTGTGGAAAAGTCTGCAGATCTCACAGTGCCTTGAAAATACATGAAAGGACTCACACAGGCGAGAAACCCTATGAGTGTAAGCAGTGTGATAAAGCCTTCAATTCTCCTAGTTCTTTCAGAAAACATGGAAGAGTTCACACTGGAGAGAAGCCTTATGAATGTAAGGCGTGTGGGAAGGCCTTCAGTGGCCTCTCCAGCTTTCGGGTACACATGATCATTCACACTGGAGAAGGGCCTTATAAATGTAAGGACTGTGACAAAGCATTTATTTCGCCCAGTTCATTTCGTCTGCATCAAAGGACTCACACTGGAGAGAAGCCCTATGAGTGTAAACAATGTGGGAAAGCCTTCAGTTATTACTCTTCCTTTCGGTTACATGAAAGAAATCACACCGGAGAGAAACCCTATGAGTGCAAGGACTGTGGGAAAAGCTTTCTTCGTCAATATAACTTAAAACTACACATGAGACAGCAGAGTGGAGAGAAACCCTATCACTGTAAACAGTGTGGTAAAGCCTTTAGGTATTACTTTCCCTTCCAAAAACACGAAAGAAGTCATTCTGTAGAGAAAACGTACGAATGTAAGCTATGCGGTGAAACCTACAGGGATTACAGTTCCTTACAAATACACAAGAGAACTCACACTGGAGAGAAACCTTATAAATGTAAACTATGTAGTAAAGCCTTTAGATACTTACTTTGGTTCCAGAAACATGAAAGCAGTCACACTGAAGGGAAACCTAATGAATGCAAGGAATGTGGGAAAGCCTTCTCTGCTCACCACACCTTAAAAGTACACATGAGACTGCACACCGGAGAGAAGCCCTATGAGTGTCACCAGTGTGGGAAAGCCCTGAGGTACTCCTCTTCCCTTAAAGTTCATACAAGGAGTCATGAGAGAGATCCTATGAGTGTAAGCAGCGTGGTAGAGCCTACAGATACTACAGTTCCTTAGAACACACGGAAGAACTCAAGAGAGAAGCCCTATGAATGGAAGAAAGTTTGAAAAGCTTCACGTGTTACTGAAGTTTTTCATGACGTGAAAGCAATCACAGGAGAGAGACCCTGTGAATGTGAACTGTGGCTTAGCATTCACTTCTCGTGGAGGTTTTTAAATGTATGAACTCACACTGAAGAGAAAGCCTGTGAATTTAAATGTGGTAAAGCCTTTGTCACACAGCCATTCAAAGATATGTGTGAGTGCACACTTGAGAGATATAAATGTGAAGAATATGGAAAGACTTTAGCCATCCCAGTTCCTTATAAAGTCATGAAAGAGCTCACTGGGTAAAATATATTGAAGATAAACTGTAGGAAAGGTTTTCAATCCTTAACATCTGACAACTTTCACTAAGTAGAAATCAATATAAGTGACATGAGAAAGCTTAAAGGAGATTAATCCAAGTATAATGTTCTGGACCACAACACTGGAGTTATTAGTCAAGTTGTAAATATATTGCATTTATCAAGCCACTCTTTTAATGTGAATCACTGAAATATGGGTCTCTATTTCAGAAATGGACACTAAGGTGACAATTGTATGTCATCTTCAGCAATAGTACATAATATTAATAAGTTCTTTTCTGAAATCAATATTTTCTTTTAGTTTTTTTTTAAGTTGTATTTATTGATTTTTAGAGTGAGGAGAAGATAGAAACATCGATTTGTTCTATTTATTTATGCATTTATTGGTTGATTCTTGTATGTGCCCTGACCAAGGGTTGAACCCACAACCTTGGTATATGAGGATAATGCTCTAACCAACTGAGCTACCCAGCCAGGGCTATTTTCTTTTCATTTTGAAGCCCATTGGATTGATGGGTGAGTTGAAGTGTATTTCTAATATGCAGTTAGGTTTAATTTTTTATAATTTGTGCTAAGAAGCCATTGAAATTTGACAGTATTTGTTGGGATTTTCCTACTGCCCTTGTGGCAGTTCCTATAAATCCCTACCTAGTTCATTGCCTGATTGTGGCCCAGTGGGTAGCTGAGGTCCCAGGTTTGAAACCCTAAGGTCGCCAGCTTGAACGTGAGATTATCAACATGATTCCAAGGTCACTGGCTCAGCTTGAGCCCCAGGTCAAGGCACATGTGAGAAGCAGTCAGTGAACAACTAAAGTGACGCAACTACAAGTCAATGCTTCTCATGTCTCCCTTCCTGTCTCAAAAAAAAAAAATCTCTAGTCAATTTATATATTTATATATATATCTATATACATATATACACACACTACCTTAGTGACAAAGTTGCTTCTTTGCATGAAAAGTATAAGAGCCTTTCTTCATTTTCCATACCTATAAACAATTGGGATAGTTTTTGTGTATGGCAAAGTTTATGAAAATATAGTTTCATGTGAATTATTATTTTCCTATTTGGACTTTTAACTTTTTGTTCTTTTTTCTGACTATTTGTTGAATAGACCTTGATTTAAGAAGAGAGACCTGTGATAGGACAAAAATTTAGAGGTGTTCCCCTGTGGCCATTATTATTAACTCGGTTTCCCAGGATCCATCCCTTTATGTTTCCATCTCAGAATTCACTAGTAGCTTTACCTCCATGAGATTTTAGAGGGAGCAGCAAAGAAGGTATTAGATTTTGTAGCCATCATTCAGGAAGAGAGAAATATAGGAATTTCAAAGATTCTATCTTTTATCCTATTTAGATTTTTTTCACTTCCAATCCAGAGTATCCTCAAAACCATCAACAACTCTTTCATATTCATTTTCTAAAAGATGCAGATTTCCACTGACATATTTATTTTATTTCATTGACTTTGGGTTAGAGGGAGAGAAACATCAATTTGTGCCACTCATTCATGCATTCATTCATTGGTTGATTCTTGTATGTGCCCTGACTGGAGATTGAACTAAGTACCCCTGGAATGACACTAACCACCTGAGCTGCCTGCCCAGGGCTTCCACTATTATTTTTAGAAGATCCACATCAAAGATTCATCAGTGTGGCTTTTTCTATCAGGCCTCTTGTCCACCAGGAAACTGATTCAGAGTTCTGTCCTTGGGAATATTGTCAGATTCCCCTCTTCTCTGGATTGTATCCATATAAGATCTAATTTGTATAGGAAACACCTTATGCTGTCAGCAGTGCTAATAAGTATGTGTTCCTGATTCACCATGGTATCTGCAGTTGTACCATCACAAAGAAGGACACGGGAGTGTGTTTCTCCTCTGCACTGTACACTGGCTGCCTTGGCCTGGTCCTTTTCTGTGAGGATAAGCACGTTTTTCCTATATGGAAGACTGGAGGTTTCCTGTTACTTGTAGCTGAATGTATTCTTTCAAAGTTTTTAAGTACGTTGTTAATGTGATTAAAAGTATGTATAGTTTTTTTGCTTGTCGTTCTATTCCAGAAATAATCTATTACTGTTTCTAAGTCATCAAATGCTAACAAATATGACAGACATGAACCACTTAACGATGGAGATACACTGTGAGAAATGTGATTTTGTCATTGTGCCTACTGCATACCTATACTATATGATAGTCTATTGCTCCCAGGCTACAAAAGCATGTGGTTTGTTACTGTATTTAGAGTATTGAAGGGATGTCAAGGACTAGGGCATGACTGTACACACTGTAGACTTTGTAACACTACACTTAGGCCAATAAATTTATTAAAAATATTTTCTTGCCTGACCAAGTGGTGGCGCAGTGGATAGAGCATCAGACTGGGATGTAGAGCACCCAGGTACGAGACCCCGAGGTTGCCAGCTTGAGCGCGGGGTCACTTGGTCTGCTGTAGCCCCCCGGGTCAAGGCACATGAGAAAGCAATTAATGAACAACTGGAGTGCCGCAGCAAAAAATTGATGCTCCTCATCTCTCGCCCTTCCTGTCTGTCTGTCCCTATCTATCCCTCTCTCTGACTCTGTAAAAAATGAAAAAAAAAAAAATTTCTTCAATAAAGTAAACTACATTTACAGTAACCCTTTTTACTTTATCAACTTTATTTCTTAACGTTTGTGACAGGGACAGACAGGAAGGGAGAGAGATGAGAAGCATCAATTCTTTGTTGTAGCACCTTAGTTCATTGTTTTTTCATGTGCCTTGATGGGGGGGAGGAGCTAAAGCAGACCAAGTGAGCCCACGCTCAAGCTGGCAATCTCAGGGTTTCGAACATGGGTCCTCCGTGTCCCAGTCCGATGCCCTATCCATTGCGCCACCACCTGGTCAGGCACATTTGACTCTTAATAACACTTAGCTTAACAGAGAAACACGTTACAGGGAGTCCTCGGGTTACGACAGTTCCGTTTCTGCAACGGTGATGTAACCCGAATTTTGGTGTAAGTCGAAATGCGCTAACCTCACACAAACTGAACATTTGTGCTTTTAACAGTTCAAAACGGCATAGGTAAGCATCCTGGGGAATGCCAACTCCCTCACTCATACGCCATGTTACTATGTATTCTGCTGTGCTCAGGTAAACCAGTTCACCCATGTCCATAAGTATGATGCAAACGGCATAAACCAAAATACTCATGTCTCATTTTTTTTAAGTTTTTACGGGAGTGAGCATTGTAAACTCGAACACTCATGTTGAGACTCATAACTCAGCCTCCTGTATACAGCTGTATAAAAATGTTTTATTTATATATTTACTCTAAGCTTTAAAAAAAAAGACATGTTCGCCTAGACCTACATGGGGTCAGGGTCAGGATCATCAATGGCACTGTCTTCCACTCCATACCTTGCTCCACTGGAAGGGCTTTAGGGGCAGTAACATGGAGATGTCATCCCTTGTGGTAACTGCTGGAACACTGAGGCTCCCTGGGAGCTGCCGCTCTTCAGAAAGATGCCTGTGCTGGTTTGCTTGGTTTTTCACCACAAATTTGCTTAGGAGCAGATACCGTAAAGATTCCTTTGTTATTAAGAAGCTTGTCCAGGTACGCAAAAGCTTGTGCTAAACCCTTCACTGATAGCCTGGCCAGGCAGTGGTATGGTGGATAGAGAGCATTAATCTGGGACACCAAGGACCCAGGTTCGAAACCACGAGGTCACCACTTTTAGCATGGGCTCATCTGGCTTGAGCATGGTATCATAGACATGACCCTATCCATGGTCACTGGCTTGAGCAGGGAATCACTCACTGGCTGGGCTAGAGCCCTCCTCCCCTGTCAAGGCACATATGAGAAAGCAATGAACAGCTAAAAAGCCATAACTGAGTTAATGCTTCTCATCTCCCTCTCTGTCCCTGTCTTTTTTTCTCTCTCCCCCCCCCCACTAAAAAACAAACATAAAAAAGCCTTCACTGATTATTCATGGGGGTTCTTTGCCTTTTGCAGTTTTCTCTTGCCTGTTTTCAGCTGTGTATGCCTGTCCCAGTTACAACCATTCAATAAATGCCTGAGGAACTATCTAGTTCTTTGATGCCATCCTCACCCACACCCATGTTACAGTTGGCCACCTCAGCCAGTCTTGACTTTTACAGTCTCCTCACCCTTGGCAAATCATCTAGAGTCAAACTTTTTTTTTTTTTTTTTTTAGTATGAGAGAGAAGAGAGATGAGAAGCATCAATTCGTAGTTGCGGCACCTTGGTTCATTGATTGCTTTCTTGTACATGTATTGACAGGACGGGGGGGGGCACCACCCAAGCCAGTGAGCCCTTGCTCAAGCCAACAACCATGCGGTCATGTATGATCCCAGACTCAAAAAGGTGGTGACCTTGGGGTTTTGACCTGAGTCCTCTGCATCCCAGTCCAACGCTCTATCCACTGCGCCACTGCCTGGTCAGACTGGAGTCATAAGCTCTTGAGTGGTTTTTTTTTCCCCCAGAGAGAGGGGGGGGGGGATAGACAGACAGACAGGAACGGAGAGATGAGAAGCATCAATCATAAGTTTTTCATTGCGACACCTTAGTTCATTGATTGCTTTCTCATATGTGCCTTGACCGCAGGCCTTCAGCAGACCGAATAACCCCTTGCTCGAGCCAGCGACCTTGGGTCCAAGCTGGTGAGCTTTGCTCAAACCAGATGAGCCTGCGCTCAAGCTGGCGACCTTAGGGCCTCGAACCTGGGTCCCCCGCATTCCAGTCCAACACTGTCCACTGAGCCATCGCCTGGTCAGGCTTAAGTGTCTTATTCCAGGTGCCATTCATACACTTCTAGGTGACATCACCCCAAGCCTAAGCAAGGCTGTTGATGCAGCATAGGTGTTGTAATGCTTTCAGAAATGCATGTGTTTTCTTAGTGTGTGCCTTCAGCTGCAGCAGTTGCCTGGCCAATCATGGTCCTCAGTGGAAGGCCTTAGAAGCTGCTGTAACATTGATTCATTGGTTGAGTAAAGAGGTGGTGTTTGGAGGGAGAAACACCACATTGACAAGTAAATTGTGCTCTGGTCGTGATTGTGTGATGCTGAAAAAACAAAACTGTGTCTGTTCTTCAGGTCATTAGAAAATCTAGGCCCTGGTCGGTTTGCTCAGTGGATAAACCATCTGCTTCTCTTCCCCTCCTTCTCTCCCTCTTCCCCTCTTGCAGCCAGTGGCTCGATTGGTTTGAGCATCGGCCAAGCACTGAGGTAGCTTGGTTGATTCAAGCATTGGCCTGGCGCTGAGATAGCTAAGTGGATTCAAGCATTGGCCCTAGATGGGGGTAGCTGGGTGGATCCCTGGTTGGGACACATACGGGAGTCTATGTCTCTATCTCCCCTCTTCTCACTGAAAAAAAAAGACAATTCTACATGTCTGACATAGGCCCCTCTCAAGTTTTTGTTACCGTCTTCAATGAAAAGATCTAACTTGGAGGTGTCACACTTCGTAATCTACAAACTTATTGTGAAGGTACAGTGATTCAAACTGGTTCTGGCATACAGACCAGTTTAAACAGAATCTAGAACCCAGAAACAAACTCTCACATGGTCAGGTGATTTTCAAGAATAGGAAATGGCAAACTTAAGGAGGCCAAGGCAGAGTCCTGGAGAAGGCACCATTCCCCCTTTGGAATAATTTGGACATGAAAGTGGCATTTTTTTTTCTGGGATAGACACCCTAGATGTGGATTTGCCTTCCCTGCATGCAATGCTTCTGTCAACCCTGTCACACATGGACTGCGATGCCTTATCCACACAGCATTGCTTCTAATGAACTCATTGCACAGAAAATGAGAGTGGCAATGAAAAAATGCTCATGGGATTCACTGGTCTCCATGCTTTCCACTGTCCTGAAGCAGCTGTCCTGACACAGCAGTTTACTTGGCTTTTGAAGATAGTGTCCCCTAGGTGACAATACCTTGCAGGGCTGGGGCAGTGTTCTCCAGGAGGCTGGGTATGCTCGAAGACAGCACCCATTTGATGGCACTGATTTTCCCACAGCCAGGAATAGAGGGTGGAAATGGGAGTGCCACCACTCACTGTTATCACTGCGACTCCTAGTGATCTCCTAGCAAAATCTTGGTTGCATGTCTATGTGACTCTTATGCTTTGTTGGTCTAAATCAGTGGTAGTCAACCTGGTCCCTCGCCCACTAGGGGGCGTTCCAGCTTCTATGGTGAGCAGTAGCGGAGCAACCAAAGTATGAATAAAAAGATAGATTTAACTATAGTAAGTTGTTTTATAAAGATTTATTCTGCCAAACTTAGTGAAAATCCAACATAAAGTACGTGGTAAGTAATTATTATATGCTTTAACTTGCTGTAACTCTGCTTTATAAATTTTATAAAGTAAAGTTACTTCCCTACTTTATAAATCACCATTACTGTGGAACCAGTGGGCGGTTAGAAAATTTTACTACTAACAGAGATACAAAATTTTACACTAACAGAGTGGGCGGTAGGTATAAAAAGGTTGACTACCCCTGAGATAGAGGTCTTGATTCCTAAGGGAGTTTGGGCTTTAACCAGGAGACACTTGGACTTAAGTGAACTGAAGTTAAGACTGTCCCTGAATGTGAAATGGTAATGGATGAAGGTAGTTATACATACCAGCTGTGAGAAAGAACCAGCTGCAAACACATGGATTTGTTATGAGTAGTCTTCATTCTGTTTTAAATAAGTTTGAATTTACATCAGAGTGAACAGAAAGACTGGTGAGATGGACTCATCTTCAAATGTGGCCCCTTCTCAATGATTGCACATTCTTCTATTGGGAATCCAGTGTTACCATACATGGTCCTTCCTCTGCCATGGTGGTTCCCACAAGACTCCTTAAAGGTTGCTACATATCGGGTCTGCTCTTGGTCTTGCAGTCCCACTGGAGAAACCCTCAGACACCAGTGCCTCCCTCCTGGCCCTGGATGAGCCCTGGGACCTGGCACTTCTCTCTCTTTAGAAGGAAAGTACAGCTTCATCTGTCTTTCCCTTAGTAACTCGCTTTCCTGACTACAGGCCCTGTCAGAAGGGGCCCAGCTGCTGGGAACCAGGGTTTATATTCAGCTTCTCATTCTCCTGAAAAGACTTCTCCAGCATGACAGCTGCAGTCATCAGAAAGGCATTATCACAGAAGTGCCAAGCAATTCATCTGGCCCTTGCTCTTGCAAGGTGTTTCCAGGGGTGATGTTCAAAATGCCAGGTGGTAACCCTTTAGCTCCTATCATGGGGTGGTTACTCGGGGTGAGCTCAGAGCCCTAACTGTTTACTATCCAGATCGGAAACCTTTCAGTATTTTGATTTCTAAGCCTGTATCCATGCACTTCTGTGGGTCATCAGTTAGGTAGCATTCTGCTGCGGAACCCACCCGCATCTTCTCATCTTCCAAAGCTCCAAACAGAAAAGGTTTGCAAGCCATGACATAACCTCAGAAGGAGACTGTGAAAAAGAACAAGCCATTCCAGGGGCTACGTGCTCCGCAAGCCAGGTCCAACTGCCCTTTTAGGACGGGTCAGTAACAACACACCTGAGTGTATAAAGTGATGATTGTCTGAGACCATGGACCTCAGAGCCACATGGGCCCAGAAGTCATTTGGGCAGCGAAAGAGAGAGCAGAGGGTCATTCACTAGCCAGGATTTTAGTCAGTTATCCTGGCAAACCAGAGCTCAGCTGTGACTCAGCCAGGAAGGAGGAGCCACAGTGCTCCTGACAGCAAGGCTGGGGGCCTCTAGGGAATACCTTCCTTTAAAAATTTTGTATAAAAGAGTGTAGGGAGCCCTGACCAGATAGCTGAGTTAGTTAAGAGTGTCATCCCAAAGCACAGAGGTTGCTGGTTCAATCCCTGTCAGAGCACATACAGGAACAGATTGATTCTCTCTTTTTCTCTCTCCCTGCCTCTCACACTAAAATCAGTTTTTTTAAAAAAAGAGAGAGTTTAGGGAGCCTGGAAATTTTAGTTCTCAGGGATCAGTGATGTTTATGGAATGAGACCCAGCTATAGACTTAAAAGCTTTTCCCTGGGTAGGAATCCATAAGGAGAAGAAACTGAAAGATCATCCCAGGGAGACTGCAATCTAGGTGAAGGGATGAGCACAGAGCCCCTGCAGGGGCCTGAGGATGGGAAGTCCTGCCTGCCCTCAGTCCTGCAAAGTACCTGTCTCTGTCTGGCCGTGTCCTCTCCACATGCAGGTGTAATCTTTCTGCAGCGTTTTCTCCATTCGGTGCTGATGTAATTCACAGATTGAACTGGAAAACCACAAGTTCCTAATTGGTCAAAAGAAACCTCAACAGGAGAGGCAAAAATGTTCCCTCTGCCTCCAAAGCTGTAGAGAGGCAGCCACTGTCTTGGGTAGGTGCTATTTTGAAAACCCACATTTCAGGGTTTGTTGCTCTGTCTGTGAAAGTGCCTCCAACCTCTAAATCCTGGAAGTCCTGAGGGGCTGTTCCTGCCCCAGCCCAAGTGAATGACAGAAATGAACCTGTCCTCTGAGTACGGGGAACTTGGAGTGTTCTTCAGGAGCCAGGAAGGGGGGCTGGCCCTTCCTTCTCCCAGGTATAAGATGTGACCCTGCAAGTTTTCTTAATGCAATGAGGAATGTGAGAGTCTGTATGTCATTTAAATGAGCACAGAAAGAAAAGAGCCACACCACAACTTTCAGGCTGTGAGAGGAGCAGAACTTTAATATTCAAACCTAGCACTCTATTTACAACAAGTCAATATGACTCCTTCCTAATAGGAAAGTAGGGGGTGACACATCAGACAGTTGGATGGGGCTGTCCTTTCCCTCCTGGCCTTCAGGGACCCAGAAAGGCTCATCATGTTCTCCTTACCATCAGATGGAAGCAGCTGGCTCAGGGCCTTGGAAGGTCCCAGCCACGCTCCACACCTGATGAAGGGGCCCCACCTGAGTGGTCCCGAGATTGTTTTCAACCACAGGAAATAGGCTCACATTCTGGGACCCAAAGGCTGAACAGTCTAGTTATCTTGGGGATCCTTCCCCAGAATGACAGCCCATGCCCCCTCCACCTCACTGGACTCTGTGACCAGGACCTGTGCTGAGGGCTCTGTCAATCAGCAGCACCTCATTTGTCCCTGCTATGGAGCAGTCATTAGCATCACCTGTTTCAAAGAAGGGGCAACTCCCCAGGCCCACACTCAGCTTGAAGCTCTACTGAGACCATGGGTCCAGTCATAGCTGGTCCAGGCACTCAACCCTGAGCTTGATGGTGACCGGTCCTTCTGGGCCTTGAAGAACATCCACATCTTGCTAACCCAATGGTTTGGGGCTCCAGCTAGCAGGACAAGCATAGCTACAGGACAGGGGCCACAGGAGCCTCTAGGACAGGCGTCCCCAAACTATGGCCCGCGGGCCACATGCAGCCCCCTGAGGCCATTTATCCAGCCCCCGCCGCACTTCCGGAAGGGGCACCTCTTTCATTGGTGGTCAGTGAGAGGAGCATAGTTCCCATTGAAATACTGGTCAGTTGGTTGATTTAAATTTACTTGTTCTTTATTTTAAATATTGTATTTGTTCCCGTTTTTTTTTTTTTTTTTTTTTTTTTTTACTTTAAAATAAGATCTGTGCAGTGTGCATAGGGATTTGTTCATAGTTTTTTTTATAGTCTGGCCCTCCAATGGTCTGAGGGACAGTGAACTGGCCCCCTGTGTAAAAAGTTTGGGGACCCCTGCTCTAGGAGCTACCCCTCAGGTGTCCTTCCTGCGCCTGCCAGCAACTGTAGTCCCAGTGCTCCCGAGTTCACCATTCAACAAGGCCTGGGACTGTCCAGGGAGCCCTACGCACAGGCTCTCGGAAGCTGCCCGTCAGAGAATTGGCCCCGCCCTCACCTAACTCCTCCCACCTCACCTCTCATTCTAGCTCAGGGGCTCCATCCCTGAAACCAAACTCTAAATTGCTCCTCTGACCCCATGTTGTATTCCTGTGCAACTACCTGAGTGTAAATAGAACCTCTGCCTCCTCCAGGAAGTTGTCCTTGATGCCATCCTCCTCACCACCTTCCAATTCAATGGGTTTCTCCAGCTCTGTGTATCAAATCTCCCATTAAATATACAACCTAAGTGATGGGGTCAGAAACGTTTTGCCCAGGGAGTCTCTGACTTCCCCACCCTCCCCTCCAGCAGTGAGACCACAGATGCTCACCTCACGACAGTCCTAGAATTTCTCCATTTTACTCTGAAATGCAGACAAGTCAGTCGCTAACAGCCCCCTTAGTCCACCCCTTCCCGTTGATGCACTACCTTCAGTGTCCACCAGGTGGCATGTCCAGCAACAGCGCTTGGACCTGGGCCAGGTTCTGGGCTCTGGAGAAGCAGAGACAGGAGCTGAGGCTAGCGACCTTCCAGCTCAGCCCTCTCTGATGACAGAGGGGCAGACTGAGACTGAGGTTTTTCCAGTTCTGAGAGCTCAGAGTTCAGTGCAGGAATCTCTATTTCCAAACCTCACCCCTCCAGGCAAAGCTGGCATAAGGCTCCACACGTTTTGCCCTCACTTGAATCTCATCACACCTTGTGAGGACTGAGCACAGGGTCATCTCCCTCCACTTCACAGATGAGGAGACAGAAGGCCCACAGGGGCCTGTGGAGGAGTGACTGCTCCTACTCCCTTCTGCCTCCCTCCCCCAGCTCCACCACTGACCACAGTCCTGTTCTCTGTGATCTCCGTGGGAGTGCAGGCTCCCACCAAGCTGGAGCCTGGAGGGAGAGGATGAGTGGCTCAAGGACCTGGTCAGGAGGCTCCTGCCTGACCCAGCCCCAGCAAGTCTTTTCCCCAGGCTGGGCCCAGGCCTGTTGCTGGACTCAGATACCCCTCACTTTTCCATATGGTCCTGAAATTCATCATCCTGCTCAGCATTTGTGTAGGTGCCTGCAGATGCAGAGAAGGCCATGAGGGCATCGTCTGGGACACATGGCAATGGGACCTAGTGTAACTGTCTGACTCTCCTGACTACAACTGAGGCCCAGCAATTGTGTCTGCTTCTTCACTGAGTTATGCTAAGTATTTCAGGAAGTGCCTGCATGTTGCAGGTGTTACATATGTTATTGAATAAATGAACTCCTACCAGAACCATCCCAGATATCGGAGTAGGCCTGGGTCCCCTCTGCTACCCTGAGAGATCCCTAACCTGGCCACACCAAGGACAAGAACCAGAACCAGCTAGATGGAGTCACAGACTCCTTGACAGGTTGCTTTCCATGTGCTTTTCCAAATTCAGAATGGCCACAGGCCAGTGAGGAGGGAGGCAGAGGGCTTTCCATGGGGGGAATCAACATGAACCACAACAGCAGGTCCAGCCGTAAACTCTGCAGGTCAGGCACCCAGTAAGCACCTGCCATGGCTGATCCAAAGAACCCCACCAAAACTACACAAGACTTATTTTCTACCACACACTTTTCAGAGAAGCAAACAGGTCTGGAGAGATGTGGGAATATTCCCAAGACACACAGCTGGCACTGGCCAGAGTCACTTGTGCCAATGAGGGGCCAGTGCTTCCCCAGTAAACAGCTGTCTAGGACATGCTGAGTGTTAAAGGCAGTACCATGGTTTCCCAGTGTCTCCACTGTGCCTGTCCTGAGGGCCCTCAAGGTGCAGGCCTCACCCAGACAGGCTACTGGCATCTTCACAGTGGGTGGGGCATAACGTCACAGCATTACCATAAACCACTAGAAGGATCGAGGTCTGGAGCTCACCCAGGATTTCCCAGCCTCTCAGAAACGTGTGCAGAGGGACAGGAGTGTTCACACTGAAAATATAATCTGAGTTTTTAGGGGGTGGAGGATTATATAACCATTACCTTCAGGGCATTTTGGTAGCTGAGGAATAACAGACCTTCCTGGATGTATACAGGAGGTCCTCGGGTTAAACAGTCTCGACATATGCTGTTTTGAGTTTACAATGCTCACTCCCATAAAAACTTTAAAAAATTGAGACATGAGTGTCTCAGCTTACACCATTAGCATCATACTTGCAGACTAAGTGGGCAAAGTAGTTTGTTTGCCCATGGTGGAAGAGTGCGCAGTAACACAGCGTATGAGTGAGGGAGCTGGCGTCCCCCGGTGCGCTTACTACGCCATTTTGGACTGTTAAAAGTGTGAGTGTTCCATTTGTGTTGCTTTGTTTGGCAACTTTTTGGCTCTTATCATGGCTTCTAAACGAAAGTCAGAGTCTTCGGATGGTAGTGCTTCAAAGAAGAGGAAAGACATCAAGATGGAAGGGAAATTAGACATTGTAAAGAGATCAGAAAAAGAAAAATCAGTGACAAACGTTGGCCATGTGCTAAGCTGTAGCCACTCTACTGTGGCAACAATTGTCACGGAGAAAGACCTTATCCTAGAGCGTTTTTAGGGTCAAGAGGTTTTTTGGGAGGTAAGGTGGTGCCAAGTGAAAAGAATGCACAAGGAGTCGATGTGGGGGAGAGAAAGATACAGAAGCTGCTACGCACTTTATTTCTCAAGGCCAGTTTTATACCATGCAGAAGAATTCATGCATGTGCAACCCCTCTTCTGCTGAAGTCAACTATAGATAAGGCAACAGGTTATATAACCGTCCCACTTCCGGGTCATGTCCTTTGGCATAGCTACTGCGCAGGCACTCCGGGCTCTGGCTCATAGCTGGGCTCTCACACTCCACCCCCTAGAGTTCAGGCACCTGGTGTTCTCCCTCAGGGCACTCCCTTGGGCCCAGAGGCCACAACAGCAGTAGAGGGAACAACAGACTACTACTAGTCCCCCAGCTGTGCCTGCTAGAGTAAGCAAGGCCCATCTTCAGGATGTTCCCAGGCTATCTCACCAGGAGGTCAGAGAGAGGGTCCTCTGACAGGGCCCGGACGGCTGATACTTCAGCATCCATCTCCTGCAAAGCCTCTCGGACCTGCTGCTGCTTATCGGGGATATACACACAGCAGTCTGCATGCGCAAGGGCACAAGTACCACCCTGCGCTGCAGTGAGCAAACCTAAGGCCACGCGGTTCTGCAAGACTGCTGTCTGCATCTGGGTAGTCTCATCTAGGAGAAGACTCAGGGAGTGGCGAGTGACATTCAAGGTTTGGGCAATGTGTTGGGCCAGTGCCTCAACCTGCAACTCTTTATCAACAGTGCCTCGCCCCCCATACCCCCCCCCCCCACAAAGAGAGCCAAAGGGTAAAACAACCAAGCAGCTCTCTTGTCCCTATGCCAGCGGTGATACACAGGGTCCCAATTCTGGGGCTTATGTGGCAGTGTCTGTACCAGCTTGCCACAGATAAACAGGCAACCCAAGCACAGCGGCCAGTCCAGTGAGCTGGCAGATAGGGCCAGCCATACCTGCCACAGACCCACAACAGAAAATCTCCTGGCAGAAAATCTGTAGGCTTTGTACTTACAAGCTTTCTCTGATCCCACCTGTGATTCATGGTGGGAGACACGGTCAGGTTGGCACACAAGTCTGTGGGCAGCCAGTGCTGCACACTGTCAAGCATACTGTCATTGTGCTGCTCTATACAAATAGGGGCTACCTACAAAAGCTCCACATGAATGCCTGCTAACCACCCTTAACTGTTACACACAGCTTTCCCCAGCAAGGGTGGTTCATTGTGGCGAGAGTTCTGGAGAAGCATCTCAATAGTCCGCTGATACATGTTCCACTTCGGACTCATGCTGTGGGCGTTCCAGGTGGGCAGCTCTGGAGGGAGGCAGGGGCAATATGCCAGGGTAGCCCTTTTGCCATCTTTGCAGGCAGCTCGGTGTAAATCCAACAATAGGACACCTGATGCACCCACTCCAAAGTGTGGACCCATGCCTGACCAGGCGGTGGCGCAGTGGATAGAGCGTCTTACTGGGATGCGGAGGACCCAGGTTTGAGACCCCAAGGTCGCCAGCTTGAGTGCAGGCTCATCTGGTTTGAGCAAAGCTCACCAGCTTGGACCCAAGGTCGCTGGCTCGAGCAAGGGGTTACTCTGTCTGCTGAAGGCTCACGGTCAAGGCACATATGAGAAAGCAATCAATGAACAACTAAGGTGTCGCAATGAAAAACTGATGATTGCTGCTTCTCATCTCTCTCCCTTCCTGTCTGTCTGTCCCTACCTATCCCTCTCTCTGACTCTCTCACTGTCTCTGTAAAAAAAGAAAAGTGTGGGCCCATGACATGAGACAATTGCCAGCAGTCAACCTGGACAATAAGACAGAGCAGATGTGAAACCATCATAGGCAAGTCCTGTCCCTCAGGGAGAATGCAAGCCACCGTCTCGTCCTGTGAGAGAATGATGGCTGGTATTGAAGGGCCTCCCGATCGGTGATTCCAGACTTCTACACCTGCAGTCAGGAAGGGGGCCCTCACTCAGAGTGACTGTACAAGGGCATGGGCCTCAGTCTCCTGGCAACCGTGCCTCTCAAGGGAGGAGGGAGCTGTAGCAGGCACAGCTGCGCGCACTTCCAGCACCTCCACAGGCCACTTGGTGAGCTAGGGCCTGCTCCCCAGGGTTCCAGTACCACTACCCACGGAGACCCCTCTGCTTCTAGTTTCCATGGCCAGCTCCTTTTTTCCTCCCATTATGGGGCCACTATGGACAGAGACAATAGCACTAGGGCTCCGTCCTGTACCTGTATGTGCAGGTCTGTGGATCCAGAAGGGGTCACATGAAGGCAGTGAGTTGCCCCTTCCAGCACCCGATCTAGAGGGCTCTTTCCTGTTCGCAGAGACTGCTCATTCAGCAGCTGCACTGTGATGGGAAGCTGCCACTTTCACCGCTTTCCTGAAGGCACCACCAGTGCTTTTAGCTTCTCCTTCAACAGCCCGTTGAAACATTCTATCATGCCAGCAGCCTGAGGGCGATATGACACGTGCAATTGCCAGCGCACATCATTGTCCTTAGGCCACCTCTGGGTACCTTGCCCAGTAAAAGGGGTCCTTCGGTCACTAGCAACTGCTAGTGGGTGGCCATAGGCCACTGAAAGGCTCTCTAAAGCCTGTATGATGTGCTCCTAAAGCCCTGACTACAGGGTAGGCATATCCCAAGCCAGTGTTAGTATCTACTGCTATGAAGACATACCGGATTCCCGGGTCTTCTGGCATGGGGCCTATGTAATCTACCTGACATAATTGCAGTGGCTTCTCCCCACTAGGTATCTGTCCTGGGGTGGTAGCCAGGCGCCTCCTCCATGGATATTGCTGTGCACACCATGGGCACTGCCTCATGGCCTCTTTGGCCTTTTCCCGGGTCATGGCTAGTCCCCAGAGCTGTGCACCAAGCCCCATTGTATGAGCCCGTACATGCCCCAGCTTCTTGTGCAACCATGCAGTGATCGCGGCTGGCTCTGGGTCTGCATGGTCCCTCGGATCTGTGCCAAGGAATCTGCAGCACCATTACCAGAGGCCTGGAAGGGTCTATGCCCAGAAACATGGTAAATGGTGGCTTGTTCCTGTAAGCCACACTTCCACAGGTCCTGCCATACCTCTTTCCCCCACACAGGGTGTTGGCCAACAAGCCATTCCTGAGCAGCCCAACAGGGCAACCACAGTGTCAGGCCACTGTACATACATAGCCCAGCTATGTGTGCAGATGTGCAGATGTCCCATTTCTCATCACGACCAGCTATACTTCTCATAGCTTGGCTCACTGACTAGATCGTCCTGCACCTGCCTCAAACCAAAAGATCTCTGTTAGAGGCAGCAAGGCAGCAGCCATCCACGTTGGTAGCTGCTCCTTGTAGGAGCCATCCATGTACCACGCTTCCGCTGGAGGGAGGCTGCTTCCACTCTTGGTACGGACTCTCCCGCACTTTATCTAGGGCTGGTTCTACCCCCTGTTTCTCTGTTACAAACTGTATCGGTCCCAGTAAGGAGTGGAGCTCCTGCATCGGGGGACCAGATGAGAACTGGGCCTGTTGTTCCAGATACACACCCACTTGGTCAAGGTGGGAGTCTGTACTACCCAACTCGAGGGCATGTAGCCCAAGAATGAAGCCAGCCTTTGACCAGATACGTGGTCTGCACCATGACTGGCTGTGGCCCTCTGATACTTTCACAGTCCTGCAAGGCAGCGTACATTGCTGCCAACTGCTTCTCAATAAGCCATACAGCAGCTCCCTTCTACATTGGGGCCAAAAGCTAGTGGGCATCTTCCAACCAAAGATGCCAGCCAAACCCTGTCTCCTCAACTTAGAACATCAGTAGGAATGGCAGGGCCAGGTCTACTATCCATAATGTCTGGGCTTGTGCCACCACCCTCATGGTGGCCCTGAGGGCATGCTCTGCCTCGGGGGTCCAGCCCCAGGACTCACCCTTTCAGGTCAACCGATACAACAGTTTGGCCAACAAGGCCAAGTAGGGTATGAAGGTTCACCAGAACCCTAGCAGGCCTACATAGGTCTGCAACTGTTTCATAGTTTCCGGTTGGGGGTATGCTTGAATTTTTTCAATCACCACCTCAAGCATAGCCTTTGTCTTACCTGTCCAAACAACACCCAAGAACTTGACAGAGTAACCAGGTCCTTAGACCTTGTCTTCATTGACAGCCTAACCCTAGCCCATCAGGGTCTTTCGAAGACTGCCATTTTGAGATCTGTAAGAGAATCAGAGGTTAATATTATATCATCAATGTAATGGAACAATCGTACCAACTCAGGGTGGTTCCATGTGGCCAAACCTTGGGCCACCAGGCCATGACACAGAGTAGGGCTATGCAAATATCCCTGCGGCAATACTTGAAATGTCCACTGCCGGCCTTCCCACGTGAGGGCAAACTGCTCTTGACTAGCAGCATCAATGTCAATAAAAATTACAACATTAACCAAATCAACTACATAGTGGTATTGGCTCAGTTCCACTGACATCAGAACCTCAGCTCTGATGTCCAGGACAGCAGTGTGCAGAGAGGCAAGGTGACCTTGTTCAGCTCTTGGTAGTTCACCATCATATACCAGGAACCATCAGGCTTCAGGACAGGTCACATGGGGGAGTTGTACGGGCTGTGTGTCAGCCGAATGATCCTAGCTTCCTGCAGCTTTAAAATGGTCCAGCCAATTTTCTCATGCCTCTCTGGCAGGCGATACTTGGGTTGCCTGGGAGAGGAACAGGAAAGCATGTGCCCTCTCACCACTGTCTCCATCACTCATACCCATAACCAGAATTCAGTTTGCCAGATATGTTGCTACTGGATACCATAATGAGCCTGGAGTCCAAAGTTCCACCCTTTCCCCCCAGGCCTGTGCCTCCACGGGGGCGGGGCATTCTCTCGCACCATTCACCTCATTTTGAACACCCTGCTCGCTACACCACTTGTCAGGGTCAAGAGTGATAGAAAAAATAGCTGCTCAGCCACCATCTTTCTTAAGAACAATGTAGGCCTGGAGGAGGAAGAAGGACTTGCCTACTCAGTAATCTGGCTCAGACCTCCATTGCAGTGGATGCTGATAAAGGATGATTGGATTAGTGTGCAGACAATTTTGAGGAACTTGGATTCTTCTCGTGACCTTGATCATGAAGGAAACAGTAGACTTGCAGGATTAAGGATAGTTTAGTTGGGAAAAAAGGCTTTTGTAGCTTTCTGGTTTTATCTGCTGAGCTGTGGCTTTTGGAACTCAATAAATATGCAGTGGCAAAGTTTCTCGGGGCTGATTCACTTCTAAGTTTCAGCCCTCTGCCTGTACTACTTTCATCTGATGTGTCTTATTCCTTGTGAGTCTGAACAGTAAAAAAATCGTAACATCTGGCGCCCAATGTGGGGCTCCAAAAGGAGTGAGTTGCAGTCTCGAGATCATCAGACCAAAGGGGAAAAAAGTCCACTCGGTGGTAAGTGAAACCTTCGGGATATTTTAGGCAGAGTCATGGGGAATTCCCCATCTGTTGAGACCCAGGGGTCTGACATAACTATTAAAGATAAGAATTTTAAGTTACAGTGGTACCTTGAGATACGAGCAGACCAACATATGGTTTTTTTTTTAAGATGCAAGCTGCAACTCAGTCTGTACTTTTGTTCAAGATCCAAGAGAAATTTCGAGATACGAGTCGTGACTCGGGAAGCTGCCACTAGTTGGAGCGTTGGTGCATGGGTCCAGTATCGGCAGCACAACACCAGCATCTCATTATTTCTCATGGGTTACCCGCAGAATCAAGTTGAATCTCGTGCACTGTACTTGTTCTTGCATCATTTTTGCATTTTTTACTAACTTTTTTGTGTGCTATCATGTAGCCAAAAAAAGTAAAAATGTAAAGTGTGGACAAGGCCAACCAGGAGTGAGGACGATGGAGATGCAGAGACCTGACTCCAGGGACCAGGTTCAGCAACGCAGAGCTGCTTTATTCAGGAAGTAAACTAGCTTATATACACAGGTTCAGCCTATAGAGCAAGGGTCCCCAAACTACAGCCTGTGGGCCGCACATGGCCCCCTGAGGCCATTTATGCGGCCCCGGCCACACTTCCAGAAGGGGCACCTCTTTTATTGGTGGTCAGTGAGAGGAGCATAGTTCCCATTGAAATACTGGTCAGTTGGTTGATTTAAATTTACTTGTTCTTTATTTTAAATATTGTATTTGTGCCCCCTTTTTTTTTTACTTTAAAATAAGATATGTGCAGTGTGCATAGGGATTTGTTCATAGTTTTTTTTATAGTCCAGTCCTCCAGTGGTCTGAGGGACAGTGAACTGGCCCCCTGTGTAAAAAGTTTGGGGACCCCTGCTATAGGGTGTTACAGTATGTTCTTTAAAGCCAATGGCTGAAAAGGTCAGGGAGCTGCCGGGTTAGTGCTGAGTCATTTCTGTATAGCGGGCAAGCTCCCTTCCTGGGTGTACCCAGGAGGGTTCTGGGAGCTGGAGTATTCTCACAGCATTGCATCAGCCACAGCTGCTAGGTAAATGCTCTGCGCTCTATTTACATCTCCCCCTTTTCTTTTAATTAAGGCCAGTTGAACCTGCTTGATGACTGTTTGTTGCTGTTGTAGCTTCTGAATGCTATGCACTATGCGATGGAACCCTAGTAGAACTAAAACAACTATAATACCTATTATACTATATGATAATAGATTAGCTAGATTAAACAATGAGGCAAGCTTCTGTAATGTTTGACTAGTTAGGAAATAGAACGGGGGTCTTAAACAGGGGATTCCTCCTAGGGGTCGGGATGTCATTTCCCTCCCATTGTGTTACAGAGACCTTCTAGGTGCCATTAAACACAGTTCCATTTTGATTGTAAAAAATGGATGTAGGTCCATGCACGCCCCCTTCCCATAAAGGTCCCAGCGTCCAAACACAGAACGTATGGCTTGCTGCAGGCTGTGTACTGCATATGGTTGCATTCCGCCTCTCAGCTTCTGATACAAAACTCCGAGGTTGATGGTCTGTGCATCCAGGCCAGAGGCAATGCGTCAGTCTCTCCAGGGAATTCCTTCTCTCAGGAGTGTTCTTAGATGTTCATCATACAGGAACAGGCAAAGAGGCGACCCTGGGAAGGCAAGGTTAGTGGGGCAGGCCCAGCTGTTGGTAGCTAGGGGGAGGAGGGCTTGTAGGCCAAGTACTGAGCCTTGGTTGGTAGTACCATTTTCAGCAAAGTCCCCCGTAGTATGATTTTGAAGAAGGACCCACCCCTCCAAGGGGACGATGTTATTATTCAGAGTAAACTTAAGTAGCATTAGGTCACTAAGGTTACCCCATATAGTGCCGTTCCACTATTGGGATTCCCGGCCACCATTGTCACAAGGGAGACTAAGGGAGCAGTTACTGGAATATACTGCTGGAAACTGTGGGCTATTAACTTCAACAGGCATAATTATGCCAAGGTGGGGAACAGCCGCCCAGATGTGAGGATCTCCTCATGCCTGGGAGTTCACTGTGATAATGGCACACATGAGGAGGAACAGAGTACCAGGGCCTGGGGGCCCATCAGAGGCCATTCTCTGGGCCTGCCCGCCAAAGCCTCCACATCCCCTCAGGTGATGGGATGTGCATGCTGGCGGCGAGGTCTTCTTCTGGAGCACTGAGGACCTCCTCCCCTCAGGTGTAGTCAGTGTGGAGGAGGCCAGGACTGTGGCTTTGGATGGGTGAAGACTGACCACTTAGTGGGTGCCCAAGAAACCCTGTCAAGCAGGTTGGGGGGGTTCCTGGGATCCATATTGGCTGAAAAACACAAGCATAACCTCTCCCTTGTGTTAGAAGAGAGTGTGATCCCCCCCACTGTGCCATGGCTGGGTCCTTCCAGTGTCATTTCAGAGAGAGGGGTGGGGGAGAGAGAGAGCAAGAGATACAAAAAATAGACAAGACAGATAGACAAACGAGGGGGGGGGAGAAAAAAGACACGGGGGCATATAGGCTGGCCCATGGGTCTACAGCAGGAACACGTGTTGGAGTTAAAGCTGGGGTAGAAAATGGCGTCTGAGAGGCTGGGGTGGGGCATTGAGCCCCGGCAGGGAATGCGGAAGTAGCGACTTCCACTTCTTCGGGTGGCCAAGCTGATGGCATGGTTTCTAATGTATCTAGTTTCATTTCTGCATGCTCAGCTGCAAACCCATCAAACTTGGTGGCTAAACTACTTTCCTCCTCAGTGGAGGGGAGCAAATAGGAAGGTAGGGGCTCCCCAGAGAGAGGAGTAGCCTGTAATATTTTTGGCACCAGCAGAGGGTCCAGGAGCACTGGTCAGGCAGGCATGTATCACCAACAGGGCAGGAATGAGGCCAAGAGGGAAGGTTTGTCCTTCATGTACTTTGGCCAAATGGATGCACCAGAAAGCTCGGGTCCAAGTATCAGGGTCCCAAAGAGGCATGTCCCAGAGCTAAGGGTTGGAACCTGAGAAATTTCCCAGTAGGTACAAAGATCCTTTTCACTAACTTTAACTTGCCTACTCTGCAATAGGGCATAGAGGGCTCAAGCTTGCGGGGCTCGGGAGTAAGGGAGAAGGTTTCCCATTGCAGAGGGTCACTCACCCGTCCCTTGGATGCAAGTTAGGTCCCTGTTCGGGCGCCAGTATGTGGACAAGGCCCACCAGGGGTGAGGACGACAGAGATGCAGAGACCCGATTCTGGGGACCAGGTTCAGCGATGCAAATCCACTTTTTTCAGGAAGTAAGCTGCTTATATACACAGGTTCAGCCTATAGGGTGTTACAGTGTGTTCTTCAAAGCCGATGGCTGAAAAGGTCAGGGAGCTACGTGGTTAGCGCTGAGTCATTTCCATATAGCGGGCGAGCTCCCTTCCTGGGTGTGCCCAGGAGGGTTTCAGGAGCTGGAGTATTCTCACAGCATTGCGTCAGCCACAGCTGCTAGGTAAATGCTCTGCGATCTACCTACAGTAAAGGACAATGGTGAGAAGAAGAAGAGAATGATGTCAATAGAAGTAAAGCAAGAAATAATAGAAAAACATGAGCGTTTTGTACGAGTGATTGAACTGGCAAGGCTGTATGACTGCAATACATCTACAATTTGTACCATTCTTAAACAAAAGGATGACATCAAAAGCACAAATCCAGTGAAAGAAACTATAATTCTGTCCCAATTAAGGACAAATATCCTTGAATAAATGGAGAAACTTCTGCTGGTGTGGGTGAAAGAGAAAGAACTGGCAGGAGATACAGTAACGGAGACTGTAGTATGTGAAAAGGCACATATTATTTACAGTGACTTGAAGAAGAAAGAACCATCAACCTCAAAAGAGGCAGCAGAAGATACGTTTAAGGCAAGTCACGGCTGGTTTGAAAATTTCAAGAAGAGATCTGGCATCCACTCAGTGGTGAGGCATGGTACAGCTGTGAGTGCTGACGTTAAGGCAGCTGAGGAGTACATCACACGTTTTGCTGTGCTTATCGCAAAGGAAGGCTACACCCACCAACAAGTGTTCAACTGTGATGAAACAGGATCATTTTGGAATAAAATGCCCCGGAGGACTTTCATCACCACAGAGAGAAGAAGCTGCCAGGCCATAAACTCATGAAGGACCGTCTGACCCTTGCATTGTGTGCAAATGTTAGTGGTGACTGTAAAGTAAAGCCACTGCTAGTGTATCATTCCGAAAATCCTCAAGCCTTTAAGACTCACAAGATTCTTAAAGAAAAACTTCAGGTTATGTGGTGCACCAATGCTAGGGCATGGGTTACGTGGCAGTTTTTTATTGAATGGGTAAATCTTGTCTTCAGTCCTGTAGTGAAGAAATATCTTCAAGAAAATAAACTCCTGATGAAAGCATTACTACTCCTTGAAAATACTCCAGCCCACCCACCTGGTCTTGAAGATGACATTCTATGAGTTCAAATTCATGAAAGTCCTCTACCTCCCACCCAACACGATTTCAATCTTGCAACCTATGGATCAGCAGGTCATTTCCAACTTTAAAAAGCTTTACACAAAGCACTTGTTCCGCCGCAGCTTTGAGGTGACTGAGAATACAAATCTAACCCTCTGAGAATTTTGGAAAGATCACTACAACATCGTGATTTGTTTATGCATTATTGACATGGCATGGCAAGAGGTTACAAGAAGAACCTTGAACTCAGCATGGAAAAAGTTATGGCCTAATGTTGTTGCAGACAAGGACTTTGAAGGATTCAAACCAGAGACCAAGGTAGAAGCATTGGAGGAGATTGTGTCCCTCAGAAAGTAGATGGATCTGGAGGTAGATGAGGGTGATGTAAACGAGCTCGTTGAGGAACATGAGGAGGAACTCTCAACTGAGGACTTGAAGGAGCTACAACATACAACATATGGAGCTTCTGCAAGAGATTAGTAGTGAGGAGGAGGTGAGTTGGAGGAAGTGATTTCTACAAGTGAAATTAAAGACATGCTGGCAATGTGGGAGAAGCTTTCAAGTTTCATTGAAAAGAAACACCCAGAAAAAGTTTCAGCTGGTCGTGCTTCATCACTTTTTAATGACACTTGTTTGTCACATTCCCATAACATTTTAAAAGGCAGGCAAAAGCAAACCTCTTTGGATAGATTTTTATTCAAAAGTCCTACAAGTGAAAGTGCCAAAAGTGCAGTCAAAAAGGCAAAAACAGGTGATGATTAAATGAAAAATACGTAATGTTAAGCTTAGGTTAAGTTTAAAGTTAAGAAAGTGCTTTTTTTTTTTACAATTTTTTGTGGTTTCATTTTGAGTAAAGAAAGTACAGTTTTAGTTTTGTTTAAAGTAAGGAAAATGCAGTTTTAGTTTACATTTAGTGTTAATAAAGTGCAGTTTTAGTTTACGTGTCTACAGTGCCTGCATCCCTTCCTCCCTCCCTCCTCCTCCACCATTCACCTTCGTTAGCCGCACTCGTCTGTCTCCAAGGTAAGAATACTATTTAAATAACACTTTTTTCTTTTATTTCATATATTTTGTTATGCATTGGTAAAGTATACATGTGTGTTTCTTAATTAAAAACATGTCTTTTTCATAATTTAGGATGGTTTGAGGATGTTTCACAGGGCTGGAATGGATTAAATCTATTTGTTATTTTAAATGGGAGAAATTTGTTTGATATACAAGTTGACTGACTTACGAGCTCGGTTACAGAACAAATTAATCTCGTATCTCAGAGTACCACTGCACTTTTTGAAAATGTTAGGAAGCATTGTTATTGGTTCCAACCACAAGGAAAAGTTGTTTTAAGTTTGAAAACATGGAAACAAATAATGAGAGCTTTACGGCAAGCTTATCAACAGGGAGATACTATTCCCCTTTCTCTTTGGTCTCTTTGTAATTTAATTTCCTTGGCCTTGCAACCATTACTGTCTGATTCTGAATCCTCACGGCCTCCAGCTCCTGAAGTAATGTCTGATATTGATAAAGTTGAGGTCATAGATGTTGAGTCACATACTTATGAATCTGCTGATGAGATTTTAGGAAGACCTCTTCTTTCTTTTCACATTGATAAAAAAGGGAAATGTCATGACCATTCAAAAATTGAATCTTCAGAATCTTCTACTGAATCACAAGGTAATAGTCAAGATGAGCTGATGAGGCAGGAAATTTAGATCAAATTCCAGCGTCTAAAATGGCTAATCTGTCCTTACATGAACAGATCAACAAAATAGATAAGAGACTTAAGAAGTTAATTGTAGAAGTTCAAGAAATCAAGTTCCTAAAAGAAGATCCATGTAAATGTATAAAGGCAGCTGAACCTATGGCACTTGCTTATCAACTTAAAGGAGAAGACTGTACAGGATCATTTCAAAAGACACTTCGGGTTCCTTTAACCCAGGGGTAGTCAACCTTTTTATATCTACCGCCCACTTTTGTATCTCTGTTAGTAGTAAAATTTTCTAACCACCCACCAGTTCCACAGTAATAGTGATTTATAAAGTAGGGAAGTAACTTTACTTTATAAAATTTATAAAGCAGAGTTACAGCAAGTTAAAGCATATAATAATAATTACTTACCAAGTACTTTATGTCAGATTTTCACTGTTTGGCAGAATAAATCTTTATAAAACAACTTACTATAGTTAAATCTATTTTTTTATTTATACTTTGGTTGCTCTGCTAACGCCCACCATGAAAGCTGGAACGCCCACTAGTGGGCGGTAGGGACCAGGTTGACTACCACTGCTTTAACCTCTATGATGCAGGCTATTGTAGAAAGGCGAAATGCTGGGGATCCTGATGCTTATGGTGTTCCTATTGGGGCTCCCGCATACCCTGTTATGTAATACAGCATCCTCTGGATGCTCAATATCCTCAAGGATATATTCAATTTGACCATCGGCTCATCCCTTTTAAAGTATTAAAGATTTGAAACAAGCGACAGTACAATATGGGATGCAATCTACTTATGTTAAAGGACTTTTACAATGATTGGCTAATGAGCATAGACTCATACCATAGGACTGGGAAGTGTTAGCTAGACCTGTATTAGATGCTGCTGCCTTTTTACAATTTCTAACCTGGTGGAAAGATGAAGCAGCCCAAGTTGAAAGGAGGAATCAGGCTAATAATGTTTTGATAACTAGTGCTCACTTACAAGGATCCAGACAATGGTTTGGAATACAAAAACAATTACAATATGATAATACTGCTATTGAACAAACTCGTATTTGTTGCATATGAGCTTGGGAAAAAGTTGAGCCACCAGGTAAAAGCACTGCTTCCTTTATTAAGATTCTTCAGTCTCCAAATGAACCATATGTGGATTTCATTGCTCAACTGACTGATGCTATTAGCAAGACTGTGGCTCAACCAGAATTAAGGGACATGTTAATGCAGACTCTTTCTTTTGAAAATGCTAATCCAGAGTGCCAGAGAGCAATAAGACCTTTAGAAGCACAGGGAGCTCCCATTGATTAGTATATTAAAGCTTGTATGGATATAGGTTCAGAATCATATAAGGCTAATTTATTAGCTGCGGCATTAAAAGGAACTTTAAATCGAAGCACAACTAAATGTTTTTAATTGTGGCAAATTAGGCCATGTGAGGAAAGATTGTAAAAAGGGTAAAAAGGTTATAACCAGAACATAACTTCTAAAAATAAACCAACTCCTCCCGAACTATGCCTTATCTATAATAAAGGAAAATATTGGTCTAATGAATGCTGTGATCAAAAGAAGGCCGACCTATTAATAGGTCGGGAAATGGGAAGTAAGGTCCAGTAACTTGGGGCCCTATGACAAACAATTCTAGTTACTAACAATACCCGGTGAGCGATGGGCAGGAATACGCCTGTATATCAGCAACCTCCTTCACGCCACCTCAGGTGGTGCAGCCTTAAACATAACCGTATTAAATAATATTCAACTTTTACCCCATGAAGCTGTTACCAAAGTGCCCACTTGAATTTATGGTCTCATTCCTTTTGGAACAGTAGAACTAATAATTGGTAGAAGTAGTTTAACATCTAAAGGGATTTTTGTCCATTTAGGGGTGATTGATTGTGGTTATACTGGAGAGATATTGGTAATGATGAGTGCTAAAATAAAACACTTGTTCAGCTTGAAGCTGGACAGCATATTGCACAACTCTTACTTTTACCTTACGTTAAAGGAAACAGTGCTCTAGTTTGGAGAATGGGAGGATTTGGGAGCACAGATAAATCTATATTTTGGCAAACTGAAATTAGAAAAAATAGACCTCAATTGACATTAAAAATTCAGGATGTGGAATTTCAAGGTTTAGTAGATACTGGAGCAGATGTTTCTATTATACCAAAATCTAAATGGCCATAAAGATGGGAGATGATGGAAGTTCTGGTTACTTTGTCTGTGTGTGTGTGTGTGTGTGCGCGCGCGCGCACTTTTCTGGAGTGAGAAGTGGGGAGGCAGAGAGACAGACTCCCACATGCGCCCGACCAAGATCCACCCGGCATGCCTGCTAGGGTGTGATGCTCCGCCCATCTGGGGTGTTGCTCTGTTGCAACTGGAGCCATTCTAGTGTCTGAGGCAGAGCCCATGGAGCCATCCTCAGAGCCCAGGCCAACTTTGCTCCAATGGAGCCTTGGCTATAGGAGGGGAAGAGAGAGATAGAGAGGGAAAGGGGGAAGGGTGAAGAAGCAGATGGGCACTTCTCCTGTGTGCCCTGACTGGGAACCGAACCCACAAGTTCCACATGCCAGGCCGACGCTCTACAGCTGAGACAACCGGCCAGGGCCTTGAAGTTCCAGTTATTTTTACTGGAATAGGTTCTTTGACTGAAGTTTGGCAAAGTGCCTTGCCTCTTGAATGCATAGGACCTGAAGGTCAACAAGGAATTATCCAACCATATATAGCTGACATTAATATTGTATTATGGGGATGTGACTTGTTGACACAATGGGGAGCTACCTTGAACATTCCTACTATTTCACCTCAAGCTAAAAATATAATGGCCAACATGCATTATATATTCTTAGCAGGAATAGGAAAGGAAGAGCAAGGGGTATACACCAATGTTCTTCCTACAGGACAATCAGATCAAAAAGGATTAGGATTTTCAAATTTCAAGTAGTGGCCACTCAGACAAGCTTTGCCCTTCCATTGGGATGGTTAAGTAAAAAACCAATATGGGTTGAGCAGTGGCCACTAAAAGGAGAGAAGCTTGAAGCTTTACAGCAATTGGTACAGACTCAATTAGAATTAGAACATATAGAGAATCACAAAGTCCTTGGAATTCTCCAGTCTATGTAATAAATAAAAAATCTGGAAAATGGAGAATGCTTAGTGATCTTTGTCAAGTTAATTCAGTAATTCAACCCATGGGATCCTTACAACCAGATCTTCCTCAACCAAGCATGATTCCAGAAAAATGGTCTATAATTATTACAGTTTCTCAGGGCTGATTCCGCTTCTGAGTTTCAGCCTCTGCTTGTACTACTTTCACCTGATGTGTCTTATTCCTTGCGAGTCTGCACTTGATCTTAGCCAAAAGGCCGAGAAGCGATTTCCTTGTGAGTCTGAACTGTAAAAAAAAAATCATATCCCCTGCAGAACGAATGATCAGACACTGGAGACCTGAGTCGATGTCTACAGTGAAACAACTTTCCGTATTAGTTTTCCAGAACCCACAGCCTCAGAAAGTCTGGAGACAACCAGAAAACATTCTGTAATCAAGTGAGCTGGACAGGGGCCTGTGTCTAGAATGTGGGTGCCTGGTTACCAGAATTCTAACTTCTGTTTTGTTCTGTCACCAAGGATGTGAGGTCACTTCTTCAAGGTTCCATCACCTGGGCCTCTTCCTCAATCAGACCCACTCAAGTACCCTCTAGGCTGGTGACTACACACCCTCCTTGCCCATGTCCTCTTCATAACTGCACATAGCTAGCCAACACAGCCCTCCCCACAGCTTCCTGGGAGTGTAACCAGCGTTCCGCTTTTGAGCGGAGCTAAGTTTGTGTTATATTGGAACAGCAAAAAACAGATGTTTGCCACATAATTAAGTAATCAATTAAGGAGTCTTTATTACAAAATGCTGGTGACCAGCAAGGGAACTAGCATTCCATAGAACTCACCGCCCCTCACACAGTTCAGGGCTAGCTTTTCAAGACAAAATCACATACTAATTGGGGTAGAGGAAGGAGGGGGGTCTTAGCGAAGCATGGTACAAAAGCAGTAAAACAAAGCAATAAAACAAACCTATTTGGTTCGAAACCCTGGGCTTGCCTGGTCAAGGCACATATGGGAGTTGATGCTTCCAGCTTCTCCTCACCTTCTCTCTCTGTCTCTCTCTCCTCTCTCTCTCCCTCTCTATTTTTCTCTCTCCCTTTCTCTCTCCTCTCTATAATGAATAAAAAAAAATTAAAAAAAAAGAAAAAACAAACCTATTAATCTTGCTAACAAGCTCATTAAATCTTACTGACTTGTTACAATGTTTATCTATAGGATCAATTTTAGGGAGAAATATTCTGGGGCTCAAGGACCCCAGACACATCTGCAACCTTGCAAAACTATCTCCAAGGCCGGGGGTGGGGGGCGGGTAGTGTGTTTTAGAAAAAGTAAGTTCTGGGGTCACTTAGAGTTCAAGATGGAGGGAGAAGCTAAATAAAGTTCCTTATACTAAGAGCCTTTTGCTTTATTTCATTTGGATCTCTTTTTATTCTTGTGAACATGTGTTGTCACATGTGTCTGATGTAAAAGTTCACAAGAAGGGGTGGGATGGAGCAGGGAATATCACTTAAAAAGGCCTGGGTTTCAGCTCTCTGCTCTGGGGGAAAACACACTCCTCTAAGTCATATTTTAAGGTCTGCACCTTTAAGGGGTTGAAATGAAGGAAACTCAGATGTTAGCCCTGGCCCAGTAGCTCAGTTGGTTGGAGTGTCGTCCTGACATGCCAAGGTTGCAGGTTTGATCCCTGGTCAGAGCACATACAAGAATCAACCCATGATGGCATGAATAAATGGAACAACAAATTGGTGTTTCTCTCTCTCTGTCTCTTTGTCTGTCTGTCTGTCTGTCTCTGTCTCTATCCCCTCTGGAATTGGGAGAGAAGGCACTAGTGTTTTGTGCTCCATGTAGATGCCCCGCAGGACAGAGCTGAGGGTGTGACCAGCCACTGACAGAAACCAAGGTCTCACAGTCCAGACTGAATCCTGACAACACCCATGTGTGAGTGTGGAAGCTAATTACCCCCAGCAGAGGCTCAGTTGAGACCACAACCTCAGTTTGTGAGACACCTTAAGTTAACTAGGCATACCCAGCTAAGCTGTGCCCAGATTCATGATTCGTAAAAACTGTGGGGTGTTAAATTCTTGTCCTTTCTCATGCGAGGTTTTAGGGCAATGTTGTCAGATCCATAGAGACAAAAAGTAGAATGGTTGTTTCCAGGAGCTCCAGTGAGAGGAGAATGAGGAGTTGTATCTAATGGGACAGAGCTTCATTTCTGCAAGATAAAAGTAGTCCTGAAGATTGGTTTTGCAATGTCAATGTTTTTCTCCCTACTGAATGACATACTTACAAAATGTTGAAAATAGAAATTTCATGGTATGTGTACATCACCACAATTACAAGTAAATTAATAAAGAGAGTGAAAACACAATCCACAGAATGAAAGAATTTTGAAAATAAATCTGATAAGAAACTTGTATCAAAATATCTAAAGACCTCTTATAAGTTAATTATAGAAAGTAAAAAAATTCAATTTAAAAATGACAAAGGATTAAATACAACTTTCCCCAAGGAAGATAGACAAATGATCAAGATTGCACATGAAAACTGCTCATCTACAAAATGCTAAAGTGAAACGAAGTCATCAAGCAAAACCCCAAAGTGCCTGGTCTGGTGGTACAGTGGATAGAACGTTGGCCTGGGATGCTGAGAACCCAGGTTTGAAACCCAGAGGTCTTGAGAACAGGTCACCAGCTTGAGCATGCGTTCATAGACATGACCCCATGGTGGCTGGCTTGAGCCTAAGATTGTTGGCTTGAGCAAGGGGTCACTGGTTTGGCTGTCTGCCCTCTCACCACCACCCACCCCATCAAGGCACATATGAGGAAAGCAATCCATGAACAACTTAAGTGCCATAACAACAAGTTGATGATTCTTGTCTCTCTCCCTCTCTGTCTGTCTATCCCTGTCTGTCCCTCTCTCTCTCACTAAAAGTGAGATAGTAAAAAACATTGTCAGGGACATGTAGAGAGACTCGCACCTCATACACAGGTGGTGCAATATAAAATGATGCAGCCACTATGGAAAACCATCTGTAACCAACCCGGCCAGGATCCTTTTTCTTATATTATTAAAAATAATATTTTACTTATATTACTTAAAATAATATTAAAAATAAAATTAATTATCTTAGAAATATCACAATCATTTGCATTTCACTGTTCTCTAGGTACATAGGCAAAAACTGGTCTAAATTAAATTTCCTTATGGTGTGAAATGTACACCTAAGAATGTACCGAACACATCTCACACCCTGTGGTTACACTGAGAAGAGTCCTTGCACCCAGGCTGGGCTTGGGGTTCAAACTTCCCACCAGAGCCAAAAGAGCTCTGGGATTCTTTCTCTTAAGGATGAAATGAGAGGGGTTGGGGAGGGATGGGTAGAAAGTTCCAGGCTTGCAGGGATCGAAGACGAAAATAGATCCAGACTCAATTAGAGATGATGAAGTCATGTTTCAGTGTCTGCATTTATAAACAAGGGTCAGAGTTCCATGAATGGACTCAGCCTTACACCAAGCCCTTGTTCCCTGGAAAAATAAGGCCGTTTTAATCCAGCGTGGCCTGGCCTGGGCCACCTCTGGTCTGTACCTACTTGCTGCATCTGGAAACTGAGTCACGACTACCTGTGCACACTTGTGCCCTCGCCTTCACAAAGCGCTGGGGAAAAACAACACAGCCCCAAAACTTGAAAAAAATCTATGCTAGGTCTGGTTCTGCACACAGGCGAAAGCACTTCCAGAGAAACCACGTTCCTCCCGCAAACTGTCACTAGGCACAAAGGGGCGTGGCCTTAGGAACTGCCCAATCATGGGCGCCGCTGAGGCAGGTGGGTAGGGTTCTGTTCTGCCCAGGCCTGAGCGTTTCTACTCCATCCGCAGTGTTCTGGGTTTGGTGTCGCTTGCGTTAGATGGTCTCTGGTGGCTCTGTCACAGCCTTTGTCGCGTTTTGATCTACACTAGCCGTGGGGATCGTAGGAAGGATTCAGGGAGGCCCAGGAAACCTAGAAATGGTGAGTGTGCTACTCTGAGGGAAAAGGGGCTGGTTGGAATCCGCTGTGGCGGAACCCCGGCCTCCCCGCGGTCAAGTCCGGAGTCCGCCACCGGACTCCGCCTCTGCCCCGGGCACCGCTTGGTCCTCGGTCCCCTCCGGCGGCTGGCCGGCAGCCGGGATCCGGGGAGTCCTGTCCGGTCACTGCGCGGCAACTTCGGCCCCGAATCTTCTCTGGGCAGCTCTGCGCCCGCAACCCCGTCTCCCCAGGTGGTGCGGTGACCACCGGGAGGGTCATAAGAGGACAGTAGTGACTAGGCTCTGGGGCTGATGCGTGGGAGCAGCTGTGGTGTGTGAGGTCCTCAGTCCTTTCTGTCTCCGACCTCGTTTCTCCTGAGTTTTCCAAATGTTTGGGAAGCAGGATCTGAAATCCATGACCCTATTCCTACCCCAGTCTTTCGGGGGGGGGGGGGGCAACAAGTCCCTGAATTTCTAGTTTCATCCAGGCATTCCCTAAGCCAACTTTCCTCCGCCGAATCACAGCATTATCATCAACTATTTGTCCTATGACATTTTAATTGTCATTCTTTCCCCTCAGAGCTTTGCAAATGATCTTATTAAAAGACTTATATTTGTAGATATTTGGCATGAGAAGAAAGCCTACAAGAACCACCTTGAGGACGTTGTATGAAATCCTGTTCCTCTCCCCCAGGTTCTTCCCTGTATGGCTCTCACGGAATTACATTTTAAAATATGTGGCACAGGCCCTGGCCGGTTGGCTCAGCGGTAGAGCTTCGGCCTGGCGTGTGGGGGACCCGGGTTCGATTCCCGGCCAGGGCACATAGGAGAAGCACCCATTTGCTTCTCCACCCCCCACTTCCTTTCTGTATCTCCCCCCCCCCTCCCCCGCAGGCAAGGTTCCATTGGAGCAAAGATGGCCCGGGCGCTGGGGATGGCTCCTTGGCCTCTGCCCCAGGCGCTAGAGTGGCTCTGGTCGCGGCAGAGCGACGCCCCGGAGGGGCAGAGCATCGCCTCCTGGTGGGCAGAGCTTCGCCCCTGGTGGGCGTGCCAGGTGGATCCCGGTTGGGCGCATGCGGGAGTCTGTCTGACTGTCTCTCCCCGTTTCCAGCTTCAGAAAAATACAAAAAATAAAAATAAAATAAAAAAGTGGCACAGACATCCTATAGGAAGTCCTTTGAGTAGAGAGGTTCATCTTCAGAGACTTTCCTGGGTGATGTGTCCTGTCAGCACTGCCCCCACTCTGGATTTGTCACCTCAAAAACATTTATTGATTTAATCAACAGCTTGAAACAGTATAAAATATTGTAGGTCCAAACAAGCATGAGAGACGTGAATGTCTTTTAAGATTTTTTTTTTTAATTGATTGATTTTAGAGAGAGGAGAGAGAGAAAAAGGCAGGGGAAAGGAGCTGGGAAGCATCAACTCGTAGATGTTTATCGTATGTGCCTTGTGAGGGCAAGTCAGTGTTCCAGGTCCACAGTTTATCCACTGCACCACCACAGGTCAGAGAAAAGACGTGAATTTAAATATGTACATATTCCAGTCAGACCAGGCAGTGGTGCAGTGGATAGAGTGTGGACGGGGATGCAGAGGACCCAGGTTCAAAACCCTGAGGTCGCTGGCTTGAACGGGGGCTCATTCTGCTTGAGTGCAGGCTCACCAGCTTGAGTGTGGGATCACAGATATAATGCCATGGTTGCTGGCTTGAGCCCAAAGGTCTCTGGCTTGAAGCCCAAGGTCACTGGCTTGAGCAAGGGGCCATTCGCTCTGCTATAACCCCTCCCCCTCCTCATCAAGGCACATATGAGAAAGCAATCAATGAACAACTAAGGCAGGGGTCGGGAACCTATGGCTTGCAAGTCAGATGTGGCTCTTTTTGATGGATGGCTGCATCTGGCTCGCAGACAAATCTTTAATAAAAAAAATAATAAGGTTAAAAATATAAAACATTCTCATGTATTACAATCAATTCATTTCCTACTGCTCATGTTCATGGTTGCGGGTGGCTGGAGCCAATCACAGCTGTCCTCTGGGACAACACCAGATTTTTATTGGATAATGCGTAATGTACATGGGTCGTTGTATGGCTCTCACAGAATTACATTTTAAAATATGTGGCATTCATGGCTCTCTCAGCCAAAAAGTTTCCCGACCCTTGAACTAAGGAGATGAAACAAAGAATTGATGCTTCTCATCTCTCTCCCTTCCCATCTGTCTGTCCCTATCTGTCCCTTTCTCTGTCACCAAATCTACATATATATATTCCAGCATTAGATTCTATTTTCATAGAATTTGTTCACTCTTCCTGAGCATGTGTATTAAGATTCACAGGTTTGTTTTCCTTTTGGGTGCTTTACAATTCCAGGGCTTAGCCTTGCAGAGAATTGTTCAATTATGACTATTTACAAATCATTTTCTTTCCATGGAAATATAATTAACTGACATCTTTTTTTAATAGATACTTAAGATTTTCTAGTTGAACTAGTAAAAGACCTTTACAAATTTCTTCCTTCCTTTCTACATAAATACTGAATTTAAGTGATTTTGGTGGGTTGTTCAAACTCTGTGTTTGTGTCATTTAAAATATCAATGGTGGGCCCTGGCCTGTGGCTCAGTGGATAAAGCATGGGCCTGGAATATCAACATCCCGGGTTCAATTCCCAGTCAGAACACACAGGAGAAGCGACCATCTGCTTCTCCACTCCCTTCCCTCTGTCCTTTCTCTCCCATTTCCTGCAGCCAGTGGCTTGATTGGTTCAAGCCTTGGCCAGGCACTGAGGATAGCTCAGTTGGTCCCAGCGTGTCAACCTCAGGTGCTAAAAGTACTTGAGTATCAGCCCCAGATGGGGTTGCCAGGTGGATCCCTGTCAGTGTGCATGCAGGAGTCTGCCTCACTACCTCCCCTCCTCTCACATAAATAAATAAATAAATAAATAAATAAATAAATAAATAAATAAAATCAATGGTGGTCCAAAGCAACTACAGTGTGAATGAGAGGCCTATGGTCAGCGACTCAAGCCAGGGTTTTTTTGAGCCTGTAAGTGCTAACCTAGAGGTGGGGCGGGGGGGAAAGCAACATTTTTCAAAGTGAGAGGAACAAGCATTTATTTAAGATCAGTAGAATAGCTTTGTGGGAAGCACTGATTCAGGTGGAAGCCCAAATAATGTTCCACTTAGGAGGTAACGGCAAGAGGTATTTATGAGAAAGGAAAGGGAAACAATTACATCAATAGAAGGAAGACACTTCTATTGCTGCAGATAACATAACATGGAGTTTGTTTCTTTTTATTATTGATTTTAGAGAGAGGAAGAGGGAGAGAGAGAGAGAGAAACATCAGTTTTATCTTCCGCTTATTTATGCATTCATTGGTTGATTCTGATGTGTCCTGACTGGAGATTGAACCAGCAACCTTGGCCTATTGGGACAATACTCTAACCCAGTGGTAGTCAACCTGGTCCCTACCGCCCACTAGTGGGCATTCCAGCTTTCATGGTGGGTGGTAGCAGAGCAACCAAAGTATAAATAAAAAGATAGATTTAACTATAGTAAGTTGTTTTATAAAGATTTATTCTGCCTAACTTAGCAAAAATCCAACATAAAGTACTTGGTAAGTAATTATTATTATATGCTTTAACTTGCTGTAACTCTGCTTTATAAATTTTATAAAGTAAAGTTACTTCCCTACTTTATAAATCACCATTACTGTGGAACTGGTGGGTGGTTAGAAAATTTTACTACTAACAGAGATACAAAAGTGGGTGGTAGGTATAAAAAGGTTGACTACGCCTGCTCTAGAGTGACTTGTTGCTAAATTCTTCCAGCTGAAATTGGGAAATGGAAATTATGTGTTCTTTTGGAGGAAAGAACTAGTGAATCCTTTATGTGTTTTATAATTATGGGCAAACTCACCAACAATCCATGTGGACTTTACTCTGTTGCAATCTGCAGCTCTTAACTTGTTCCTCAAGGGCAGTGAAGCCCAGGGTTCCCTGTTGAAGTTTAATCATAAAGATTTCTCCTGGTCCATTATCTCACTGTGGGTTCTAAAATTTTGCTGGAAGCAGCTCTGAGCACATGAGTACAGTCCAACTTGTCATGCCTTCTTTCTTGTGTCTGAGCTGTAAGTTCTAAATAACTGACCCATCTCGTTAAGTTGGACAGAGAGAGAAAGGAAGAATTGAGTCTGTGATAAATAAAACACAAGTGACACGCAGTATTTCCCCTCAAGCATATTCACATTGAGCTAGCTGCACCTGATTACTGGTAAAGGCCTGGAGGACATGGTCAGCTGGTTTTACTGAAAGTTTGATTTCTGCAGGCCTCCTCGACTCTCATGTTTGATGACAGAATGAGGAGGAAAAGCTCCCAGTTTTTCACTATATCTTATTCTTTAAAAATTTATACACATTTTACCCTATGCCTCCTGGAAGAATATAAATGGTGGGTAATAAGAAAGAAAATGAAAAAAATTTTTTTCACAAGGAATCAATGCTCTTAAAATGATAGTATATGTTTCATCTGTATAGCATTTTAGTTACTTTCCTACATGCTCAGGACCCTGACATTGGAGAGGAATAAGATGTAAAGTGATCACAACAAAACTGTGTAATTTCCATGTGTTAATGATGGTGTTAAATTTATGAGAAAGTAAGTGTGAACAGAGAATACGTTTTTGATGATCAAGTCATAGATGAGATGTTTGGAGACAAGAGAATCATATGTAATCTTCCTGTAAGTAGAGTCTAGATGTCCAATTCTATCATTCTCACTCATCCTACTGTATGCCTATTGGGACGTTTTAGAACTCAGTGGCCTTTGAGGATGTGGCTGTGAACTTCAGTCTGGAGGAGTGGGCCTTACTGGATCCTGCACAGAAGAAACTCTACAAAGAAGTGATGTGGGAAACCCTCAGGAACCTGGCATCAGTAGGTGAGGATGAGGACATTCCTTCAGTTGTCAAGTAAAGAACAAGTGTTTCTTGCTCATCAACATTGTTCTGTGATGTGTAATGTGGAAAGGGAGGATGCTGGTGCATAAACCAGGCATGATCACAACTCATCATAGATCTAGAAGCTAATAATTTTTTTTATAATTCTAATGCTTTGTGATCATTTTTCTGGTTCTGAATTTTAGGGAAAAAATGGGAAAATCCTGTCATTGAAGTTCAGTACAAAAACCAGGGGAGAAAACGAAGGTGACTTGCACAATAGAAAGCAGTGTCTCATGTGAGAATTCTCACTTATATAAAATTTTTTAAAGAAGCAAACAAAACAAATAAACCATCCTTAAAATATATTAGAAAACTTTTACTAAAAAAGCTTTCTTAAATGTAACATACATGTTCAATGTTTGCAATTTGTTTGTTTGCAGAGATGAAGTCTTGGAAAGCATTTAGTACATTTAATTTCAGACAATTTAAACAAGACATAAAACCCATACTTTTTTCTATAAATCATAATAAATATAATGAATATAAAATTCTTAATAAATCATTAACAGCGTGCTTCTTGTTTTTTGTAGAAGTCATATGGGAGAGAAGGTCTGTGAAAGTAAGAATAGTCAATGTGAAGAAAACTTCAACCTTATTTCAAATTTTAATCCAAAGAAGAAAACTACTGAAGTAAAACCTTCTGAGCACAGTCCATGTGGGAAATTCTTTGTGTCTTGTTCATCCCCTGATAGACTCATTAGATATCACACTGGACAATATGAGTATCTGAAATACAGAGAGAAGCCATATAAATGTAAGATATGTGGGAGAGCCATTAGCTATCTACAGTACTTTGAGCAACATGAAAGAAATCACAATGAAGAGAAAACCTATACATGTAAGGAATGTGGGAAAGTCTTTATATGCCTCAGAAACATTCAAAAACACATGATAACACACACTCAAGATTCTCCTTATAAATATAAGGAATGTGGAAGAGTCTTCAGTTGTTCAAGTTCACTTCAATTACATGAAAGATCACACACTGGAGGGAAGCCCTGTTGAGTGTAAACAATGTGGGAAAGCCTTCAGTATTTTTAGTTCTCTTCCAATGTATGAAATAACTCACAGTGGACAGAAATTTTATGAATGTAAGGAATGTAGGAAAGCCTTCAGATATTATCAAAGTTTTCAAACACATGAAAGAAATCACACTGGACAGAAACCCTATGAATGTAAAAAATGTACTAAAGCATTTAGTTGTCTCAGGTATCTTCAAAAACATGAAAGAATTCACATTGTAGAAAAACCCTATGAATGTAAAATATGTAATAAAGCATTCAGGTATCCCAGTTATCTTCAAATACATGAAAGAACTCACACTGCAGAGAAACCCTATGAATGTAACAATGTAGTAAAGCATTTAGTTATCTCAGTTATCTTCAAAAACATAAAAGAACTCATACTGGAGAGAAACCATATTGGAGAGAAACCATATGGATGTAAGGAGTGTGGAAAAGCCTTCAGATGTTATCAAAGTCTTCAAACACATGAAAGAAGTCACACTGGAGAGAAACCCTATGAATGTAAAATATGTAGTAAAGCATTCAAGTGTCTCAGTGATCTCCAAAGACATGAAAGAACTCACATAGCAGAGAAACCTTATGAATGTCAAATATGTAGTAAATCATTTAGGTATCCCAGTTATCTTCAAATACATGAAAGAACTCACACTACAGAGAAACCCTATGAATGTAAAATATGTTGTAAAACATTTAGATGTCCTAGTTATCTTCAAACACATGAAAGAATTCACAATGGAGAGAAACCCTATGTGTGTAAAATATGTAGTAAAGCATTCAGGTATCTCAGTTATCTTCAGATACATGAAAGAACTCATACTGGAGAGAAACCCTATAAATGTAAAGAATGTGGAAAGGCCTTCAGTTATCACACCAACTTGCGAAGACACCTGACAATGCACATTGCAGAGAAACCATATAGAAGTATAGCATGTGGAAAAGGCTTCAGTTATCCCAGTTCCTTTCAAACACATGATCGGGCTCACTGGATAAAACCTGTTGAATATAAACAGCATGGAAAAGACTTGAATTGGCCCTCATCCTTCCAAGTGAAAATTCCCATGGAAGAGAAAGAAACATGTAACATGAGAAAGCTTGATAGAAGATTACTTATAAAGTACCAGAAAAATTTTCAACATGAAAAAGTTCTTGACGTTGTAAATATGTTGTGTTTTTTAAACCTCTTTCTTAAAGTGCATTATTGGACCTTGTATTTCTACTAATTACTTTCAGAAATGAATATTCAGGTGAGATAATTCTGAGAGTTGTCTTTCAATAATAGTGCATAATATTAATAATGCTTTTCCCTTAAAATGTTTAATATTGTCCTCCATTTTGAAGCCTGTTAGATCCACAGGTATTTGAATTATATTTCTTACATAAAGTTAGGTTAATTTTTTTTACAGTGTTTCATTGTTCTGTGTTAAGGGGCCATTTAAAAAAAAGTTCGGTAGTTTGATTTTCTTAGTGGCCTTGTGGCAATCCTTTTATTCCTAGGTTATTATATATATTCTACCTTTTCCTCTGACAAAGCTCCTTTTGGGGGTTGATGGACATAAGAAACTTTTCCATTTTTATACAAATATTTAGAATAAATTTGTGTGGCAATTTTATGAAAGAATGTAGTTTCATGTGAATATTATTTTTACACTGTGACTTTGCTTTTTTTCCTTCTGACTGGTATTTGGTGAATTGACTTTAATTAAAGAAGAGAGACCTTTAATAGGGCAAAAAAATCTAGAGTTGGAGATGTTCCCCTTGTGGGTAATGTTAGGAGCTAGATTTTCCAGAATCCATCTCCTTTATGATGTCATGTGAGAGCTTGTCAGTAGCCTCACATGCATTAGATTTGGAAGGGAAAAATGACAATGGCATTAGTCAGATTGTGGAGCCACCGTTTGGACAGATAGATACATAGGAGCTTCAAGGACACCATCTTCCAGCCTATATTTTTGGATTCTTTGATTTGTCTATCAATACTATCATCAAAACCTTCACCAGCTAATAGCCATTTTCTGAGAGGTGTAGCTTTCAACTAATGTTTTCACAAGATGCACCTCAGAGATTCATCAGAGTGTGGAATTTTCTATAAGCCCTCTTGTGTCCATCAAGAAACTGATTCAGACTTTCAGGCTTTTATATCTGACTCTCCTCAACTCTAGATTATATCTGTATAAGGTCTAATTTGTGTAGAAAACACCTTGTGCTGTCAGCAGTGCTAGTGAGTTTGCTTTCACGATTCACTATGACATCTACAATGGTGCCATCAAACAGAAGGACACAGGACGTGTTCCTCTGCTCCATGTGCATGGGCTGCTTTGACCGGTCCTTCCATGTGAGAATAAGCAGCCTCCTCCTGTCAGGGAGACTGGAGGAGGCTGTTACTTGCAGCGGAATGGAATCCCTCAGCATGTTTTCACTTATGTTTGACTGTGTGTGATTAAAACTATGAGCACTTATGTTAAATGAACACTTCTGTAAGTTTGTCATAAAAATATTAACTGTTTTTATAAGCCATGTGCTCATAAGTACTATGTTTTTCATTTCCTGAGAGGATATGGTAAAATATCTCATTATATCTCATTATAATTAGAGGTTTTAATTTTTCCTCAGGCATATTTTGTTTTACTTTTTTATTGTTAGAGTTCTTGTTGTGACACTAATTTTCATTCACTTTTAATACTAAAACCTTAAATCATAGGGTTTTTTTAGTGTCCTCTTGCCAGTGACCTGCAGGATGGCAGAACCAATACTTAATTTTCTGTTGAGTTTGGTGAACCAGTTGTTAACATGGCACTTGTAATCAGGGTTCTCGCTAAGGTGGGCACCTGGACAGCCGCCCAATGTGGAAATCACAAATTTACATTCCTTACTCTTTTTTTACCGTTCATCTGCGCAACAGTGTATTCTAAGCACCTGTAATAATGTTAATATAAGCCATTCTTGAGGAAACAGAGGACACAATCTAGAGGACCTCTGGCTGCTGTCTCTTCTCCAGTGAGTACTAAGCTCCATAAATGGAACTGTCACTCAGAGAGAGGCTTCCCATTGTCTTCAAGACAGCCCCAGGGGGAGTGGTGGGGCTGTCCATCCACAGGTGAAAAAAATTGCAGGTGAAGATGCCAATCAAGAAGCAATATGGAAATATCTTAACAGTTTTATTTTTTATCAGATATTATTTAATATTTTTTCATTAATATTTTAAAACTCATAACAATCTAGTTTTGTGTACCTCTTTTATTATTCTTATTTAAGTATTAAATGCATGAAATAAACTACCTTTCAGTATTTTTTTTTTTACTTAAAATAGTCATTAGGGCAGAGAACTGGTTGTTTAATTATTTGAATCCCACCACTCCCCCTGGGGCTGTCTTGAAGACAATGGGAAGCCTCTCTCTGAGTGACAGTTCCATTTATGGAGCTTAGTACTCACTGGAGAAGAGACAGCAGCCAGAGGTCCTCTAGATTGTGTCCTCTGTTTCCTCAAGAATGGCTTATATTAGCCACCTCATGAGCTGGAACAGCAGCGATCTGTGCCCAAGTATTGTCACCACACCACTCCTAAGATAGCAGCTCAGTTCCATGTGCAGCGACTGCAACAGTCATGAACCTAATGGTCAGTCACACTCACAAAGAATTTACTTATCCTTAGCAACAGGTAGCTGAGGGTAAAGTTCCAAACTTCCAAGTCCTGATCTCCCAGGGAAGAAAGGCCTCATAGTGGGAGCTGAGTTGACAGGGTGCCATGTGCTCTAGGCTGCAGTCATCTGCAGTGGAGTCTTCACCAATGTGAGCTGGGAGGATTGACACACATCCACTGAGGAATCACAATAAACTCACACCGATATCACCCTACACATAAAGTAAACCAGGGATGGGCTGTAATGGTGCAGATTAATGTAACTTTATCCAACTGAGAGGACTCCACGGTGTAATGGGGTATATGTTGTGTCACTCGGTGTGTACAGCAGCAAAATGAAAATGACAGATACTGTAACATTTTAATGTTTAAAGATAAATAAAAACTCTCTTAAATTACATTGTAAAACACAGAAAAGGACACCACAGATATCTGTGGCCAAAATCAATAGGAAGTCTCAAGTTCCGGATAACTATGTCCAAACTCATAACCACATATGTAATGCTGGTGGCCAAGGCCACGCAGGTTCACATTGGATTCGGGCAGATGGTAAAAAAACTGCAGAGCTAGAAAGCATTGGGCCATTCTGTTTAATAAAGTCTCACAACGGCAGACAAGCACATGGACAAGCACACAGGCAGGGAAAACCACTGTTCAGGCAAACAGCAAAATAACCCCTCACAGTGGCGGGCAGGCAATCTGCCATTCACAAACCCCCTGAGGGCAAACACCCATAGCCTTGTATAGGCCATACACACGTGGCAAAGCCATGTGCTCAAGCACTAATCAGGCAAAGTGCTTATACCTGGTAACCCCGTGAGCAAGCCTAACACAGCTGCGCCACATGTTATATACATAAAATTTGTAATGTGACAAAAATGAAGATAGGTCATGGTTATATCTTCATCTTTTGGGGGAATCATTGTTTATAAAAAAAAAATCAGAAATTCTGTATTGCCACCCTCTATTCATTTCCATACCCAAGCAGTTCTTGGAAAAACTGGGAAGATATATTTCATGTGAAAATACAAGTGATTAATAATGACAATCCTCACTCACTGAGGCTCTGACCCTCATAGAAAAGGATATCGACAATTTTACAAGTTTTAGCCAGAACAATTATGCAGTAAAAGAAAGAAAATGAAACCACATTAGATAGGAAAATATAAAACTATCTCTTACAGATAATATAACTTATGTATAGAAAAATCTAAGGAATCCACTAAAAACCTATTAGAACTGATAAGGTATTTGTATCAAAAAAATATATAGGCCCCGCTGGCTGGCTCAGTGGTAGAGCATCAAACCAGCCTGTGACTATCCTAGGTTCAATTCAGGTCAGAGCACCCAGAGGCGACCATCTGCTTTTCCTCCCCACTCCGCCCTGCCTTCTCTCTCTCTCTACCCCCCTCCTGCAGCCATGACTCCATCGGTTGGAGAGCTCTTGGCCCCCCAGCACAAAGGTTGGCTTTGTGGAGGCTAAGGTGATGGTGCTTCTTTTGTAAGTTCCCCCTCCCTCAAAAAGTGTCCTCCTACATGTCCTCTTTTCTGATATTGGAATACTAATCTGTAAATGTCCGTATTCGATTGATGCAGAGTCAATCCATTGTGTGTGATGTGACGTATTTGTATTTGACATGACGATTCATCAAGGATCAGTACAGTGTGGCGAGACACGATTATGAGATGCATGTGCTCCACACGGGAGAGCTTGAGAGAGTGCACGATATACCAAGCGCGCAAATGGCTTTGTGTACTTCTTACTGAAACACAACACGGCACATACAACGTTGTAAACTCACGATTATTTCTTTCTCAGTGAATATTCAATCATAGACGGGTAAGCATAATTCACGTTTTATTAATTCATTATCTATTTAATAATTTCCAAATATGTATAATTTTATTTATTTACAAGTATTTTCCCGAAATTCGAGTTTTAAAGTGGAAATCTAACTTCAAACTGTATCTATTAATAACACATTTTGATTAAATAGTTGCATAAAACAGACTTTTTAAATTAGGAAATGATAAATACACCCGAATATCACTCCAAATTAGTGGTTTTGTTTAATATTTAGTTTTACTAAATGATTACTTTTTTCTTACAATTATTATTACAAATTAATAGGCATGTAAGCATAATTACAATATAAAATATTACAAATGTTTTTCTTATGCATTTATCTTAGTGTATTATTGTTGCAATGAATAAAATGTTTCTTTTATTTATGATTATTTTTTCAATTTATTTTTGTCCTTTTCATTGTATAAAAGTTGGTCACCTTAGTGGAGGATCCTCCTCAGGCAGGAAAGATAGCTGAGTTAGGAGCTATTCCCTTGTTACTCAGGAATAAGGGAGTCAGAACTGTCCAATCAAGCGCGCGTGATAACAGGTGGGTGGGGCTACTTCAGCAAACCGCGTGGACCCTCCTGGTTGCGCTGGCGATCTCGTCACCTCTGTGCTTAAACAGGTGTGGTGTCTCATGCTAGCGCGACCCGGTACTGGCTCCGAGAGCCATAGGGGAAATGCGTGGGTCCCCAGCCTGGAAATGGTGAGTGTGCGTGGCTGTGTATCCTTAAACTGGACTAGGAACTGGTCGCAACGAACGGTGGAGACATCCGGCCCTCGGTTTGAGTCTGCGGACCCGAGTGTGGCGAGGGTTATGCTGGATCTCAGTCCCCTCCGGCTGTCCGCGTGGGGGCGGAGCTGGCAGCGGGGACCCCGGGCGTCCTGCACGTCACTGCGCGGTGACTTCGGCCCGGACCTCTTTGAGCAGCTCTGCGCCCGCAGCCCCGCGGCCCCCCAGAATGTTCCGTGGCCACGGGGAAGACCCTCGGGGATAACTGTGACGCCGTCTTCGGGGTCCTGCATAGGAGAAGCTGTGCTGTTTGGTGCCCAGGCCCTGAAATTTTTGAAATGTTTAGGGAGCGGGGACTCAAATCCACGACCCTGGCCCTCCAGCCTAACTCTTCCTGAGACTGGCAATAAAGTCATAGATTTTCATACTTCTGCCCTCATTCTCAAATGCCACCTTTTGGTCCCCAATTCAAAGCATCAGCTGTTACTCTTCCAGCGTGCCTTTCTAACAGATGTATTTTGAATGTTTATCCTTTTTCTACATTCAACGAATGGCTCATTTTAAAGATTTTTCGCGTGTAGTTGTTTTACATGAGAGGAAAGCTGAGGATAACGGCCTGGAAACGCTGTATGAGATCCCTGTTCCTCTTCCCCAGGACCTTCCTTGGGCCCAGACACCCTGTGGGGAGTCCTTTGGGTGGAGGTTCCTCTCTGGACACTTTCCTGGGTGTTCTCTCCTGCTACCACAGCCTCTTCCCTGCGTTTGTCAGCTTAAAAAGACTTTACTATTTTTATGGTCTCCATTTTTCATTACATGTAGAATGTATTTAATCAAATAGTATTTGCAAAGACGCATGAGATAAATTTCAGAAAAAAACCCCACCAAAATATTCCAGTATTACATCGAATGTGTGTAAACTCCTTATTTTTCATTTTCCTCTGAAGTCTCTTCATTTTTTTCCTTGGGAAGTTTGGGAGTGATTTCAAGTGTAGGGAATACAGTCAATAATAACCCAATAACTTTGACAGATGGATAGTGGACTTTTTGTGGTGATCACTTTGTAAGGTGTATAAATGTGAAATCTCACCACATTACACATCTAAAAATAATGTAATATTGTATGTCAATTTTAATTAAGAAGAGCTTTTCCTGACTGGGCAATGGCACAGTGGATAGAGCATCTGCCTGGGATGCTGAGAACCCATGTTCAAAACCCTGAGGTCACAGGCTTGAGCACAGGCTCATCTGGCTTGAGTGTGGGCTCATCTGGCTTGAGCATGGAGTCACCAACTTGAACGTGGGATCATAGACATGACCCCATGATCACTGGCTTGAGCCCAAAGGTCACTGGCTTAGAACCCAAGGTTGCTGGCTTGAGCCCAAGGTCGCCGGCCTGAGAAAGGGGTCATTGGCTTGGCTGGAGCCCCCCAGTCAAGGCATGTATGAGAAAGCAATCAATGAACAACTAAGGTGCCACAACTATGAGTTGATGCTTCTCATCATCTCCCTTCTGGTCTGTCTGTCTGCCTCTCTTTCTCTCTCTCTCAATCTCACTCTCTTACTTAAAAAAAAAAAAAAAAAAGATTACAGGTCCTGGCCAGGCAGCTCAGTTGGTTAGAGCATCATCCTGATACACCAAGGTTGTGGGTTTGATCCCTGGTCAGGGTACATGCAAGAATCAATTAATGAATGTATAAATAAGTATAATAAAAAATTGGTGTTTCTCTCCCTTCCTCTGTCTCTAATTTTTTTTTTTAATGAAAAGAGGTTTGTGTTCCAGAATGAAAATTAGATATGAAGGCAATGTTTGGTTTACCCTCTTTTAAATGTGCTGTAAGATACTCAAGATTGTATATACTTCAGAGAGAAGTACTCCATGCCATAAAAATTGTATTACAGTGTGTATTTGGAACAAAATAATTGGGGCTTGGACATTACCCAGGTCTTGTCTACGAGCTTGTTCATTTCTTGTTCTCTTATATAACTGCTTTTAAGGAGTGACTATCTTATGGGCAATAATAGCATAGTCATCCTCATAGCCCCGAGACTCCCACTAAAGTTTGGCAAACCCAGCCTCAATTTCATCTTCACTGTAAACACATGGATAGGTTCCACCCTAGACATCAACCCAGGATCACTGTAAGGAGGGCTCCATTCCAAAACTTCTGCTCCCAAAGGACAGGAATTGTCTATGAACCCAGGGTCCTTTGTATGTAGAACCCAGGCTCTGTGATGTCAATAATACGGCCCAGGGGAGGGGCTCCCCAGCAAGCAGCAGCTCACAGAGCAGGAGCACCCAGGCTCTCAGCAGCCTGACGGGTAAGAAGGACGGGGGAAAGGGAGGGGTGAAGCTTGTATTCAGGGGTCAAACACCAAACACATGGACCCCAGATTATTCGTTACAAAAATTGTGTGTGTGTGTGTGTGTGTGTCTCACATCGGCAGCACATACCTGTACACTAAAATTGGAACAATATAGAGAAGATTAGCATAGCCCCTGTGTAAGGATGACATGCAAATTTGTAATAAAACTTCAAAGAAACAAAAGAAAACAAAAACAGGTAAATGAAAGAAAAGGAGCCTGACCTGTGGTGGCGCAGTGGATGGAGCATCGACCTGGAATGCTGAGGTCACCGGTTTGGAACCCTGGGCTTGCCTGGTCAAGGCACATACAGGAAGCAACTACTATGAGTTGATGCTTCCCGCTTCTCCCACCCCATTCTCTCTCTCTCTTTTCTCTAAAATCAACAAATCCTTTTTTAAAAAAGAAAAGGAGTGGCAACATAAAATCTTACATCCTAAGAATTTGGCCTGGTAACTGTTAGGTTGGGGGCTCCAAATTATGGCCAGACAGAAATGTGGGCTAAACTCCATGTATAGCTAGGGTCCTACCAAATTGCTACCAACTCTGAGAAAAATTATAATCTAAAGTTTCATTGGCTATTATGAGGAATGTGCCAATTAGAAAGAAAAAGAAATGGGCAAAATAAAACAGACATTGACAGGTTTAAACAAAAGTTTTAGTACAGTGCTACCAGAGGCTGAATGGGCCAATTTGACCCCCTGTTAGTCTCCCAGCATTAAAGTGCCCCAAACAAGTCTGCTGAATCTACCTACCCCTAAAAATGTGGACAAATCTAAAAGACTGGAAGGGAGTGATTACAATGAGAAACATAACCAGCAGTAACTTGGGGCAGCATTCAGGCCAGTTAAAACAAGTTGAAGATTGATAACAGTTGGGTGCCTTGGCTTGATATCTCTCGCTGAAGACTCAGAGCTTTTTTACCTAAAGGTAGGTAAAATGGTCAGGAGATAGAAAAATTTCCAGAACTCCTTAATATGGGAATTTCAAAACTGGTACCAAAACCCATAGGTGAAGCCCTGACTCAAGCTACAGTTATATTAAAAGAATGTGGAAAGGTAAGGATTGATAAGATTCTGAAAATTGGAATGTTTAAACAAGACTTATGTTAAAAAAGTTATGCCAAGCCTGACCTGTCGTGGCCCAGTAAAGTGTTGACCTGGAATGCTGAGGTTCAAAACCCTGTGCTTGCCCAGTCAAGGCACATATAACAGGCAACTATGAGTTGATGCTTTCTCTTCCCTTTCTCTCTCTTTCTCCTCTCTCTAAAAATAAATAAATAAATAAATAAATAAATAAATAATTTAAAAAATAGTATGTCAACTTTGATTGCATCTCTTTTACTGGGTTATATTTTGGTAGACATTGTGTCTCAGTAGGGAACTGGGACATGATGGCTGTCAGTTCTTTCTTTTGGCTATCTTACCAGACATCCTCTTGGGTCCATGGGATTGTTTAATACCACCAGATGGGGGAAAAAAAGAAAAGAAAAGAAAAAGAAATACATTGTTTGTTCCTGGCTGGTTGGCTCAGCGGTAGAATGTCAGCCTGGCATGTGTAAGTCCCAGGTTCGATTCCCGGTCAGGGCACACAGAAGCAGCAACCATCTGCTTCTCCACCCACCACCCTTCTCTCTCTTCCCCTCCTGCAGACATGGCTCAAATGGTTCAAGCAAAGTTAGCCCCAGGTGCTGAGGATGGCTTCATGGCCTCACCTCAGGCACTAAAATAGCTCGTTTGCTTAGCAGTGGAGCAGCAGCCCCAGAAGGGCAGACCATTGCTCAGTTGGGGGCTTGCAGGGTGGATTCCAGTCAGGGCACATGCAGGAGTTTGTCTCTCTGCCTCCTGCCTCGCACTTAATAAAAAATAATTAAAAAACAAACAAACAAGAAAACACTTTGTCCCAGCTAAAACATGAGAAGATATTTGAAAGAATTTAATTAATAATTTTTTGGTCAGATATTTGGCAAAAATAGAAGCAGAAGATTTAGAGCCTGATAGGAATTTTTTTTAGCCCCCTCCCTAAGCTAATATAAAACCATATACCCAGCTGGAAAGAAGCAAATTAGGGATTATACAATTAGATAGGTAGGTCAACCTGGGATGTCATTAAGTTATAGTGCCAACTGCACTATAAGTTTCTGCAGTGTCAACTGCAGAAACTTTCCTCCGCTTTCAAGGTTCTTCTGTGTGGTCTAATAGTTAAATAGGCATTAGACAGGTTAGCAAGAGAAAATAACCAAGTTTAGTATATACACACACATGGAAACTCCACATACTATACATGAGAAAGCCAGAGACCCCACATGCCAGAGATGTTCAGAGATAGAAAGGGGAACTGAGGTATATAAGACACCCTCAGCTAACAAAGAGATCATGCACCTTGGGGGCTTCAAATGGGTTATTGCAGAATAATAAGAAGAGCAAATGTTGCCTTACCAGGTGGTGGTGCAGTGGATATAAGGGAGGAAGGGCTGACTGAGTAAGTTTGCAAAGTAACAAACCACAGCTGTAGCCCCTTTATCAGCTCCCTGAAATGAACTTGCAGCACCAGCAAGGAAAATGAGATATGTGAATAGTCAAGGACAGACAGTCCAAACCTTCCCTCATACCCCCACCCCTCCGGGAGACTCGAAAGTCACATAGGTCTACACACAAAGAGGTAAAAAAAATCAGGCACATTTCACGTGAAAGCAAACACTGCAAAGGTATGTAAGACTCAGAAAAACTAACTTCAGGGAGCTCATGTTTTGTTGCCTTTTTGGGGTCGGGCTGCTCCACCAGCTAAAATAAACCCATCTTCCTCCAGCACTTATCTGGGCGTCTTTGTCCTCCTTTGTTTCCTGCAACAGATAGGGCATCAACCTGGGATGCTGAGTACTCAGGGTAGAAATCCTGAGGTTGTGGGCTTGAGAGTTGGCTCACCAGCTTGAGCATGGGGTCATAGACATGACCCCATAGTCACTGGCTTGAGCCTAAGGTCACTGGCTTGAGCAAGGAGTCACTGGCTCGGCTAGAGCCATGCAGTAAAGACACAAATGAGAAAGCAATGAACATCTAAGGTTCCACAACTATGAATTGATGCTTCTCATCTCTCCCCCTTCCTGTCTCTCTCGCTAAAAAAAAAAGCAAAAACAATAGAAGTTAGCCCTGCCATATAGGTAGACCAAAAGAGGTTATTGAAATAACCATACCCTGACCATAGAACAAATTTTGCAAGCTTTGCAAATGAGTAAATGAAAAGAATTGTGTCAAGCCATTATGTTAGTTCTGTAAAGGCCATAAATGTTTCCTGATGTCTGTGGATCCTGGAAAAGCCCTCAGGATGCTGCCTTAACAACCTCTGTAAAAGGCCAAGATAACCGAGCACATTCTTTTGCTTTTTGTAAAATGCTTTGCTGAGCACTCTCTCCCTAGATTGTTCCAGCAATAACCGAAAGCCTGTTTTGCTTCTGTAAAACTGCTTTGTCTAGGTGCTCACCTCTCCCTTCGCTTCTTTTTCTGCCTTTAAAGCAAACCCCTGAGTTCGTTAGGGGCTGCATGATTTAGGTGACTACCGATAGTCCACCTGCGGTCGGTCGCTGGCTTTGAAATAAAGACTTTAATTTGGCTACTTAATTGTGTGTCAAAACGTTTGTTTCCTCGCTGTCCAGATATAACAGTTATCACTGAAAATCTTTTATTATGGCCAAGCCCCCGAATTCAAGTCAAAGGGAGGGGCAGAAGTTTCTATTAAGCCTGCTGGTAAAATTGCCTTTAGCACAAAATAATCTGCATACCATTGAGGCACAACTTGAGGTGGCTCATTCTGAACCTCCACAGGCTATTACACTCTTAGAAAAGATGTATACACACTCGAGTCTTGCTACTATGTCACATATCTTTTTTTTTTCTTTTAATTTTAGAGAGAGGAAGGGGAGAGAAAAATCAATTTGTTGTTCCACTTACTTATGCACTCTTCGGTTGATTCTTGTCTGTGACCGGGAATGAAAACTGCAACCTTGGTGTATCAAGGACGCTCTAACCAACTGAGCTACCCGGCCAAGGCTGGTGAGGTGCCCTTTTGGTATCTGTTTTTGCAAGGAAGGATCATAGTTTCCTGATGGACTTTCGGCAAGACGCTTCCATGCATATGTCCCTGGACAGGGATTTCTGGCTGCTTCGGAATCAAGCGTCCTAACTCAGGCACTAGGGGGCGATGTCTTGCGGACTGTCTGTTGTCTCAGGAGCTGTGGGTGCAGGTGGGTGGGGCTCCGTTCGGCTACTGTCCGGATGTCCTTCTCGCTCCGGTTGCGCTGGGGATCACGTTCCGTTGCCCTTAAAACACCACGTTGCTCAGGCACTATCAGTCGAGCTGCGAGCTGCACTGGTTCGGGGAGTCGTAGGCAGGACTCCGGCAGACCCGGGAAACCTGGACATGGTGAGTGCGGGGCCGGGCCAGGAGGCGGGAGGAGAGGCTGGTGTGTCCCTCACCCGCCGCCGCCAAGGCGGCCGGGTCTCCCCACCATCCGGCCTGGCGTCTGCGCTCTGGGGGCTCCGCTCAAACTCAGTCCCCTCGGGCTCGCAGTGTGGGGCCTGGGCCGCCAACCCTGACCCCGAGTGTTCACTCTGTCACTGCGAGCGATGACTTCGGGCGACTTCGCCAGAGCGTTTCTGGGCAGCTCTGCACCCGCATTTCCGCGTTTCCCCAGGTGGTACGGTGACCACGGGGAGGGTTATTGGGGACAATCTCGACGCTGCCGGGTTTGCGTGGGAGGGGCTGTGGTCTCTAGGGTCCCCTATCCCTTCTTTCTAACCAGAGGGAACCCGTTTTCTTCTGAGTCTTCCATGTTTGGGGAGCAGGGTCGCAAATCCACTACCTGTCTCCCAGGCCTAGCTCTGCTACAGATGCCTGCATTTCCAGTCTCCCCGCCCCCCTCCCACCGAATCTCAAACGCCATCTTCCCTTCTCTGAGTCACAACATCATAATCAATTAGTGTGTGTGTGTGTGTGTGTGGTGCATTTCAAACTATTTTGTGGGTTTTTTTTAAATAAACTCGACTGAATAAATCTGAAGATCTGATTGGCTTTATTCTCCATTCATGAATCCGGCAGCATCCTATCTAGTAAATAGAATCTCAGAGGAGCTGCACAAAATGGAAATTTATAGACAAAAAATGTAGTGGGATCAAGATTATTAGCAAAAGAAAAGATTGTTTCAGGCAAGGTCACTTTTCCTTGGGAAAGGAACAGCAGGAGCCTTATTAGGCAGATTAGTGTTGATCAGGAAATTCCAAACTAGTTGGTTTAAAAATTTATACCTGAGAGAGGTTAAAAGTGCAGTTTAGTACTGTTAAGCACCCCTTAAGCTGGGGAATGTTATGGACCGAACGCAAGTAATTATTGACTGGAGCCCAAATTGGTTAGAAATTTAAAGAGCGTTTATTAGCCAGGGGGCGACTGCTAGCTGAAAAACAGCTAACAGCCCCAAGCCTAAGGAGAGAGCAGTATTTAAGGCAGGGGTCGGGAACCTATGGCTCCCGAGCTAGATGTGGCTTTTGATGGTTGCATCTGGCTCGCAGACAAATCTTTAATAATAAAAAAATGTTAAAAATATAAAACATTCTCATGTATTACAATCCATTCATTTCCTACCACTCATGTTCATGCGGGTGGGCTGGAGCCAATCACAGCTGTCCTCTGGGACAACACCAAATTTTTATTGGATAATACCAAACGTACATCAGCCTTTGTATGGCTCTCATGGAATTACATTTTAAAATATGTGGCGGTTATGGCTCTCTCAGCCAAAAAGGTTCCCGACCCCTGATTTAAGGGGATAAACCACAAAGTCATAGCTATTACAGCAGGTATACACAACATTCTTGACATTTCCGTTAGAAAGCATTATTTGTTCTAAAGCTGATTACAGTTCTTCCTGTAATTGCTGCAAGGCTAAAGCATAAAACTATCCTGCTTCTGTAGGCAAGATTTAAATCAAGATATCTAACTAGTTGGGCTTGTAAGAATTTTTCATTCAAAGTTACTGCCACAGGCAAGCTCCGTTTAATGCTTAACTTCCTTGTACAGACTATTGGGGATTTTCTACTCTAAGCAGCTACCAAAAGCAAGTTTAAAGTTCCTCTTTATGTCCAACTCTCTATACACAATACTGAGGTCCCATACACCAGTGGTCCCCAACCTTTTTTGGGACACGGACCAGTTTAATGTCAGAAAATATTTTCACAGATCGGCCTTTAGGGTGGGACGGATTAATGCACAAAATAAAATTATGCGACCGGCGTAAAAACTGGTATTTTTAAATATAATTGTTGAACTTACGAGACAAGAGTCAAGAGTCTTAGACGGATGTAACAGAGGGAATCTGGTCATTTTTTAAAAATAAAACATTGTTCAGACTTAAATATAAATAAAACAGAAATAATGTAAGTTATTTATTCTTTCTCTGCAGACCGGTACTAGTCCGTGGCTCCGGGGTTGGGGAACCACTGCCATACACAACACTAGGCCCCTATCACAGAGAATACTACCTCCTTAGGCAATTTTGCTGTTTAGACTTCTGACACAGACCTGCATGGTATAGCCTGCCTGCACACCTAGTTTATATGTATAGCCTATTACAAACCTGTACAACATGTTACTGTACTGAATACTGTAGGCATTTGTAATGTAATGGTAGTAAGTACCTGTGAATCTAAACATAGAAGTACAGTAAAAATAGGGCATACAAGATTTAAACAACAGTACAGCTATATCGGGTACGGTGAATGGAGCTTGCCACTCGAGGTTGCTGTGCACGCGTCAGTGAGTGGAGAGTGAATGCGAGGGTCTGGGATGTTACTGTGCACTACTGTAGATTTCATAACATTGTACACTTAGGCCACTACATTTATAAAATAACAGATTAAATCAAGCACAGGAGAAATTGATGCAATCAAAAGACAGTAAATACCAGATCTTTGAGGCTGCTGCCTGCATAAAACAGCATACCCTTATAGCAGACTTTTTTTAATAAGTAGAAAGAGTACACTCTAAAGATAAGAAATGGTCCTGGCTGGTTGTCTCAGCAGTAGAGCATGGGTTCAATTCCAGTCAGGGTACACAGGAGAAGCAACCATCTGCTTCTCCACGCCTCCCCCTCCTCTTCTCTCTCTCTCTCTCTCTCTCTCTCTTCCTTCATCCCTCCCTCTCTCTTTCTCTCGTGCCCTCTCACAGCCATGGCTGGAATGAACAAGTTGGCTCCAGGTGCTGAGGGTGGCTGCATGGCCTCACCTCAGGTGCTAACAGTAGCTCGGTTATAAGCATGGTTCTGGATGGGCAGAGCATCAGCCTCAGAAGGGGCTTGCCAGGTGGATCCAGGTTGGGCGCATGCAGGAGTCTGTCTCTCTGCCTCCCTGCCTCTCGCTTGATAAAAAATTTTTTTAAATAGTAAAGATTAAAAATATAGTATAATAAAAACATAAACTAGTAACATAGCCATTTATCATCAAGTATAATTGTATGTGTTGTACTTTCATAGGACTGGCAGCACAATGAGCTTGTTCACACCAGCATCACCATAAACATGCGATGTTGTCACGGGTGTGAGTGCACTGGGTAATAGGAATTTTTTAAATTCATTATAATCTTCCAGGACCACCATATGTGGTCTCTTGTTGAACATAGGTTATGTGGCTCATGACTGTATTGAGATTTGGCTTTGATGATATAATTTAGCACAAGTGAATCCATTATGGGCCTCTTAATCTCCTTTTTTAATAAAACACATTCAATATTTTAGTTGTTTATTATTTTCCCATAGTCAATGGATGGCTGTTTTTAAAAGGTTTGTTTTGTGTCTGTGGATAATTTACATGAGAGAACAGTAGGTCCTTTGCATAAACTCTTTGTGCCTCTCCTTCTAGGGTCCTCCCTGGGCACAGACATCCTATATGGGAAATCCTCTGGGTGGAGGTTCCTCTTGGGTAACTTTCCTGGGTGTTCTGGATCAGCACTGCTTCTCCCTGAGTTTGTGACCTTTAAACATTTATTCATTTTATTTTAGTCCCAAGGTTTGTGTGAATAAAAATTTATTTAGTCACTACA